>NW_010539995.1:10421-23497 GCF_000687285.1 Phaethon lepturus | reverse complement strand
TCAAAGAGCCTCACACTCCAGCCCCAGCCATTATATCTGGAACCTGAGCACTGGAATCTACAATACCAAAAGACGGTTTCAAACAGATATGTTGGTCCCTTATGGGAATACTTTCATATCCTAATGGCAGTTTAGAAGATGAAGTCACTCGATAAATCACCAAACTGGGAAAGGAAAGCCAAAACAACTTGCACTGCTTAATTCAAATCTACACAATATTATGATAATTGCCATAATTGAAATTGTTTTATAATATAATATATATTCTATATATAATAGAAAACATATATAGTATTATATTATGATATAATTTCAAAGAAGCACCAAGAGCAAGATGAATCCATCACAGTTTTTAAAGCATTGGCAAGGTTGTATAAAGGATTTATTCTACTTTTTGCAAGACTTTCTTCGTCACTTAGGGCAAACACCCCAAGGTGGATAAGACACAGTAACATTTCTGAAAACATTATAGCCTGGATATGTATGATTAGAGAGCTGCCTCAGAGGAGGCAGTGTCAACACAGTGGCAGAGCCTCTGTCGGACATCAGCTTTCTGAATATGGATCCAGTTGAGGGAATGAGTTCTAGAGATTCTTGCTAAAAGCCTGTGAAGAATACTCTATTTCTGTTTAAAAAAATGTATTTCTGCAAAACTGTGCTGGTTTTGGCTGGGATAGAGTTAATTTTCTTCATAGTAGCTAGTATGGAGCTATGTTTTGGATTTGTGCTGAAAAGAGTGTTGATAATATAAAGATGTTTTCATTATTGCTGAGCAGGGCTTACACAGAGTCAAGGCCTTTTCTGCTTCTCACACCACCCCACCAGCGAGTTGGCTGGGGATGCACAAGAAACTGGGACAGGATGCAGCTGTGACAGCTGACCCTAACTCACTGAAAGGATATTCCATACCATATGATGTCATGCTTAGCAGAAGAAGAAAGGGGGGGGACGTTTGGAGTGATGGCTTTTGTCTTCCCAAGTAACCGTTACACGTGATGCAGCCCTGCTTTGCTGGAGGTGACTGAACACCTGCCTGCCCATGGGAAGCAGTGAATGTATTTCTTGTTTTGCTTTGCTTGCATTTGTGGCCTTTGCTTTACTTATTAAGCTGTCTTTATCTCAACCCACGGGTTTTCTCACTTTTATCCTGATTCTGTCCCCCATCCCACCAAAGGGAAAGTGAGTGAAGAGCTGCATGGTGCTTAGCTGCCACCTGGGGTTAAATCACAACAGTGATGGCACTTAATGTGGGGCTCAAAGGGTTCAAGATAACAACAGGTAACAACAGATTTGATTGGAATGAGCTAGATGATTGGATTTATAGCTGTTATTGCTCTTTAACTATTTAATTGGTGGGCTTCTGTGCTTGCCACGGAGCTCGCTTGCCTTACTGTATATTGGAGCCTAGTGCTCATTCAGTGGCTGCTTTTTGCTTTTGCTGCTCTCTGTACTGCTGTACTGCTTATCATCTTACTGTGCTGTGCCTTGGAACATTTTGATAACAGCAATGACGCTGTGTCTGGGCTGGCAGACGGCCAGGGCACCGCTGCTGTTTCTGTGCTGCTGTACTGGACAGGCTGGAACTCCCGTGTGAACTTGAGTCGAAGGGACTGTGGCCATGAATAAGTCCAAACCAGAACAGGTACATCTCAAAGCATTTGTGGCCGTGGTTGTGTCTGTGCTGTAGCAGGTATACCTCTGAAGGGATTGTGGCCCATGGACAAGGCCATGCTGGTACAGGTGCACCTCAAAGTGACTGTGGCTGTGGGTAAGTCTGTGCCACAGCAGGTATACCCCTGGAGAGACTGTGGCTCATAGATAAGGCTCCACCTGGAGCAGGTACAACCTTAAGGCACCGCTTTCAGTGGATAAGTCCAAACCAGAACAGGGGTAAAGGAAGGAGTTCGTTGCAATCTTAAACCTTATGGTCTGGTCCAAAAGGACCAGGGGTGGATATTGTAATGGAAATAGCTTTAAATTGGTGTTCCAACTAAAGTCAAACCCAAGCTGTATATGCAGTGTGCACACAGAATCTGCAAATGTACAGGGCAAATTAATTTTATTTCCTATTTATAATTGATGTGTTTAATTTAATTGTCCTGTGCATTTGTCTAATCATAGAGAAATCTGCTTCATATTGGTTTGTCTGACACCAATATATTTGTAACAGCTTCCACATATTGTTTAACAAAGTCACCGATTTTCACTCATTTGAGAGCCTCTTGGTGTCACTGTTTTTTAAAATTACAGTGAGTACTACTCCACTAAAAAGGCATGACTGTGTATAAGTATCTGAAATATGAGACAATGGGATCCAATAATTGGCTGCTACCTCTGATGTTGCTCTGGTTTTAGACACTAAGCTGTATCCTTTATTTACACCAATGTTTGATTCCAACCTCATGAGCCTATTCTGAGCCTTTCTCTGACAAGTAGAGGATACTCTTCCTCCTCTTAAACTCCCTGCAAAGTCACACAAAAGGCAGGAAAATCTTCACTATTCTAGAATCTTTTCCTTTATAAAAAAGGGATTTGTATATAGATTCAGAAAAAGAGGGTGGAGGGGGTGACAAATCACTGCACAAAGTAGTGAGGAATAGCATACACTGTTCAGTAACAGACACACTATGGACAGCAGAGATCAAATGTTTTCAGATTTGTTAGGAAATTCTGAAAGACTTGTTCTGGAGACTGCTTTTGCCAACCAATGTCCTCATAAAATTCACAACAGAACAATAAAAACCATAAAGCACTCCATAATATACCTTGGAGAATGTGCAAAGAAGCATATGGTGACCTTTTATGCATCTAACCGGGAGCATCACTACATTAAAATGAAATGGTTACTTCTACTGTGATCCCATTAATTGCAACATCTTCCAGAAATGTTGTGTTGGAAACAATGTCATCAAATGGCCTAATAAGCTCATCCTCTCATTGGGAGAAGTGAATGTAATTCATGCAGGTATAAATGAAATGCATGTTATTAACTAAAGGAGATACAAGTGCTTGGAGACATTGGGTTCCATAAAAAAACCCACTCCAAAATGCATGATCAATCTTACATTATTTATTTTGCTATGTTTGCCTTATTTTGAAGAAGAAAATGTAGCATTAATGAGGGCAAAATTATCTTGCTTTGATTCCCATAAAAGGTCCCTTCTTTTCCTGATTTTGAAAGAAGAAAGAATCTTTAAAACGCCAAAATGAAAAGTCTTTCTAGTGACCGGCTGGTGGTATCCTGGTTGCTCTGCAAAACATTTACCTTTTATTCCCACTGGATGTGGCCTGCAGTGTGACAACTGCATTGTTCTTGAAGAAAAATCCATCTGCTATTTCTTCTGGGCCATAACAGACAGACTTGAATTTTTGTTCTGTATTATTATCACCATCGGATGGAAATATTTAAAAGGCTGTGCACACTGAATGAAATCAAGAAAGCCTGTGTGTCTGTCTGTAAGTTACACTTCTCAGAAGTATACCGGAAAAGCTAAGTTTTCTGGGTGACAATACATAACTGAAAAAACTGAAATGAGAGACAGTTATGCTTGAGCATTAGCAAAAGGTAAGCGTGATGTTAAGTGTAATAAGTTTGAAACACCAGGAACATACAATTGTGCTGAAATCCCATTATGGAGATGTATTATTATTAGGTTCTGCTGTTGCCTCAGTAAGGGAAAGCATATAAAATACAAATCAGTGGGCACAAAGGTTGGGATGAAATCTTAAGACATCAGTGTTCTAAACAAACTCACAAATCACTTCCTTTGCTTGGAAAAGCAGATGCACCATTTTGAAGAGCCCCAAGAAAGAGGATGTACAACACATGTCTTGCTGTTTTAGACTTCACAATCTAACTGGAGAAACTTACTTTGTGCCAATAGGCATTGCGAACAACTCAACTTCTCTGCCAAAATGGCAATTTGCATAGCATTACCCATAATGCTTCACATTGTGCCTTTGCTTTGAAAACAGATTTAATTGAGCCTTGCTGAGCTGCATTAATGTTTCTGTTTAAATTGAGCAAATCTAATTAGCTCACATGAAAGTTATGCCACCTCTGGTGCAGCAAAGCTAATGCAATTAAAGTCAGCCAGATGTATTGAGTATTGTAAACATGCAGTCTGACTGGTGGAGAAGAGTTCAGTATTCATCAGAGACTGGACAGTTTTGTAACACATTAACAGCTGCACTCTCTACAGTGTACAAATATATATTATGCTGTGTATATGACTATTTTAAAATGCCAAGGATTCTGCATTCTGCAACAGTACATGTTATAAGAGCAGAACAATCTCCTCCTATGTCTGTGCAAACCCAAGTCCACTATTTTTTTAAAGAGGTCACTACTTGTATATATAGTATTGCTACAAAATCAATAATTACTCAACAGTACATAACAAAGGACTATTTATAACAGAAATAATTTCTAACGTCCTTGACTATTTGTGTGCCTTTATGAACTGGATTTCTGAAAAAGCTGGAATGGGACAGTAATTAGAGTAACTGAGGAAACTTCAAGATGCTCCTTGAAAACAGTCAGAAGATGCTTAATAAGGTAAAAATGTATTTTATTGAAATGATTAATTATTTTCAATGCAGATCCCTTGGATCAGGTACCATGTTCTAGTTAACTGCTATTTATAAACACGACAATGCTTGAGATGCTCACATGATTTCTTATTCTTATACTGATTTGGTTTTAATATTGATCTGCTTTTGTAGATGTCATGCAAAAAAAGTATTAATAATTCCTGAAGGTCAGAGGTTCTCCGGCCAATAAGGTAACTTGCATAAAATCAGCATAACACTTAAAATTGTGGGGTTTTTTTGAAAAACTCACTTAGGAGAGGTGCAGAGTTGTCTGTGTGTCTTCTATGCAGTCATTCATTGTTTCTGCTTTGCATTCCCTTCCTAGAATGCCAAGATGACTGAAAAAAAATTGACTTTCCCCTGATAATTGATAATCTTCTTCCTCATTTATTCAATTAAGGTATAATTGCTGCCAATGGTAATCAAGTCTGGTGTTTCACACTGTGGAAAAGGCACACAGTGAAAAATAAGGTAGGTTGTGTTCTCTTTAATCTTCTTAGATCTTGAACATACTGCCTTCCAAGTTTTCAAATTTCCTCTCTGTAATGTGGACATAACAGTACCTAAAGAAATTATGAATTCTGTTTCCCTGTCATTCCCCCCCCGAAAATCTGAGAGGCATAAACACTATACACTAAGAAATGTGTATAATTGAGTTATTTGGAATTAGTAGGTTAATCATAGATTAGAACAATATCTATTCACAAAACATCTTGGGTACGTATTTTAAAAATCATCTGTTCTTGAGAATAGGAATAAAAACTATAAAAATAGGAAAATTTAATAAGGAATTTGATTTTTAAAAACTAATAAAGTTTGCACTTAAGGAAGAAAATAATCTTAAACATGTTCAAGAAAAAGTTTCCTGTATTTAGCTGCATGCCTCAAATTCTACGCTTTCTGTTGCCTGACAATTTCTAAAGGTGACGAGGTAGCAAAAAACGATTTAAATGCTGCTTTACTGGATTATTAGATTTTTCTGTAGAATCTTCACTATAGAGAAGGAAAGGATTTGATGAAGGGATGGCTTAACACATCCTTTCTTTCCATGCTCTTTTTCCTGTGTGATGTGTCAAGTCCCTGAAATAAGTGACAGCAGCTTAGAAGCCGCTCTAAATGCTTTGTCCAATGATCTGCTGTTTTGTTACCCACGGTGATATGCCCTCCCTCAAAATACAGCCACTTTAAGGAGGATGCAGGGCAGCAGTACAGTCTTTCCACCATTCCTGTACTGAGACCGTTGTACAGTTACTTCCCTCCCAGCTCCCTTCTTCCAGGCCAGGTCATGTCAGTGGGCTTGTGGTGGTATAAGGGTAGCAAGGACTGGATTCCTTGAATTAAATTGCAGAAGGAGCAATGAGTTACACATTGTTTGTCTGAAGGAAGAATATGGGGGCGTGGACTTTTTGGTTTTTTGTTTCAGCTGCTGGACACTATACAGGTTCCTCTGATGTTCTTCATCTTAATTTTATAAAAATATCATTCTGTTGGGCGCTAACAGGCATTCATTACCACAAACTATTAACTAGTTTGTCCATCTTTTAAAAGTCACCATTTTAATAAATGTCAAAATGCCTGACATTTCACAGAATCACAGAATAGTTTGGGTTGGAAGGGACCTTTGACCCACTCTGCAATGATGTCCTGGTTTCAGCCAGGAGCTATGTTTTGGATTTGGGATGAGGAAGTGTTGGTAACGTGCTGGTGTTTTCAGTTGTTACTACGCAATCAAGGACAGTCCAGCTTCTCATGCTGGCCTGCCAGCAAGAAGGCTGGGGGTGCAGGAGAAGCTGGGAGGGGACACAGCCGGGACAGCTGACCCAGGCTGGCCAAAGGGATATTCCATACAATATGAAGTCATGCTCGATATAAAAAGTTGGGACAAAGAAGAAGTAAGGGGTGTAGGGACGTTCAGAGTGATGGCATCTGTCTTCCCAAGAAACCATTACAGGTGATGGAGCCCTGCTTCCCTGGAGACGGCTGAACACCCGCCTGCCCAAGGGGAGTAGTGAATGGATTCCTTGTTTTGCTTTGCTTGCATGTGCAGCTTTTGCTTTGCCTGCTAAACTGTCTTTATCTCAAACCATGAGTTTTCTCACATTTACTCTTCTGATTCTCTCCCCCGTCCCACTGTGGGGGAGTGAGCGAGTGGCTGCGTGGGGCTTAGTCACTGGCTGGGGCTAAACCACGACAAATGAGCAGGGACATCTTTAAATAGATCACTAGATTTAGTGATGATGACTAGATTTTTTGTCACTGGAGACAAAAGACTATCTCTAAAAGTAGAAGAGTAAATATCACATCATGTGGGGCCTGTTCGTCCACCACTCTGGCAGCAATTTCATGTCTCTCTCTCACTTATGCAGGAGTGTGTGTAATAAAATACTAGTGCCATTTCTCAGACGCAGTTTGCACCAGGAATTGAACTTCCGTTGAACTGCTGGGTAAGCTGATTCTATGTGCTGCCACTGATTTGTCTTTCAAATAAAAACAAGTTTGGTTTTTTTTTCCCCAGAATCTATACCTCTGTGGTTCTTATGCCACTGGGTTGACAGCGATTTTTAAAAGGTATGGTTTTGAGGGGGATACCTGTTGTCTGGAAGAATTAACATTGTTTTGGTACCTGAAAGCAGAAATGGGAAAATAAATGCAGGGTGAGAAAGAAGCAAAGTTTTCTGAATAAAATAAACCAGGCTGTCATGTATCACAGTGACTTCTTTATCCTAAAGAAACATCATCTGAAGGAAATTCAAGCTGGGGGAGGAAAGGGGGAAAATGCTACACACAGAGGAATAGAGTGACTGAACTGGGTGTTAGTTAAATAACACAAACAATTATTTTGAACTAAGCAGGATGCACGTCTCAACTTGACATCTACAGCTGCCTGTTCAGCCCTGCCACAGGCTCATTAACACCTTCAGAAACGCCTGTACTCAGACATGAGTGGGTTGTTTTTTCATGAGGAAAAAGGGACATTCTGTACCAGCTAAATGAAGCCCTATTTCACCTTGTGAACAGGTAGCATGTAGCAAACAAAAGTGATACTGAAAGATTCAAGATCATTAAAAGAATTACAAAAGATCTGTACGTGACCAAAACATAAAGACTTCTCTCACTTAATGTGTCCTTTCTTCTCAAAAGAGACAGTATCCTAGCTACTTGGTAATTAGTAATCGACATATCACATTAACTAGTCATAACTCCAGAGAATTTATTACCTCCAGCCTTTTAAAATATGAAAAGGATTAAGTCCTGTCAAATCACATAAATTTAAAGTAAAAATAGGTTTAATCCAGAGCAAGATATTTAAGAATAATTCACAAAGTGTTCTGTAAATCTTACAGATGGCACAGTTGAGATGGGGAAAGAGATAGGACCATTCAATTTGTTAGTCTGCATAATCCAGGTTACCTGAAAAAGAAACACGAAGGGTTCCCCACTATGTTTCAGCAGTGAGCTCCTCAGTTCGACATGCTGATACCCAACTAATGGCTAGTTGAAAATGACGACTGCGCCGAAACATCCACATGAAGTCCTAGTCCAGGGAACAGCAACTGCAGGTTTTGTCCCCTGACCCTGTGGGCTCCCGGAGGAGGGAGCTGCCCACCCTCCTTGCCATCTCTTCTTTGGCTTCATTCGCTAAAGCAAAACTGGTGAATTTTCTTCCTTTCTTGGCAGCATCTCTGGAAAGGTAGAAGGTGCTGCTACACTCCACTATCAGCCACTGTTTCCCTGGATTGTTCGTTTTAGAAAAACTATGATGTCATCCCATAAAGGAATGCGAAAGAGTATTTTTGGTTTAAAAATCCTCACTGAATGCTTTTTTAAAAGCTCACATTAGCTTTGACATAGAAATAGTTAAGCAACAATATCGAGGGCTAATAGATAGAGCATTGTGACTATTTTTTTACACCACTACTAAGGAGGGGGAAAAAAAAACCACAAAAAATTAACTGTTTTTTAAAAATTTATGGGAAGGACAAAAGTCTGGCGAGACTCTAAAGAACATAGAATTATCAAAAGAAATATATCCTTCTGGAAAAGTATAGGCTAGTTATATGCATACATAAGGGAGAAATAATTGAGGTCCTTTGGTAAGGCTGCTAGACAGTTGCCAACAACCTGACAGTATAATACAGCAGAAAAAGTTGTAACAGTTGTAGAGTTCACCTACAGAAGCGCTTCATACTGGATTGAGAAGATGTAATCAAAGTGATCTGGAATTTGGTAATGCTAACAAATAAACAAGAACCAAGGGCCTTAACCCATGGCTTACAGAACAACAGTGGAATAACATTTCTAGACCTTTTTAGGGATGAAAGGAAACTTCGGTATAACAATAAAGAATAATGTTGTAAGAGGATTATAGTGGGACACAAAGGTGAAATTCAGGCTCTGAATTAAATTGTTGGCTGTGAGATAACAGAGGAAGTCCATTGTTGAGCTTTAGTAGCCATCAATTTTTTTTTACAGGTTAATTACATCCTCAGCATAATGCTTAGATCTTTTTCTCATCTTTATTTTGCTGTATTTCTAGCATATATACATATGTCCAAACACATGCGTAAGTTTATTAATGAAAGCATATATAAGTCCTAACTGAGTTCCAGATTTAGCTTTAGGAAAACACTTGCTATGGTGATAAATAACCTCAAATACTATTGCTGCTTGCTAATTTCAGAATTTGGATGAAATATTTGGTACTCCGATACAACAGAGATCACAGAGGCAAAGAGTCACGCTACGTGAAACTTTCTTTATGGGGGAAAACAATTGCAGATAACTAAGAAAGCCCTGTGTAATTAACATATAACGATAAATTTTATCTACTTTCTCCAGCAGCAGAGGAATCCCTCTTGTTTATCCTGCACAGAAACTGATTAAAACTGAGATTGCTCCAGACCTTAAACCTTAACAAAGACCTATCCAATAAAAAAAAATAATTTAATGTCATCATTATTTGCTAATATATCTGCAGAGGTCATACTCATTTTACATATAAAAGAAGTCATTTTGCTATGTAATTCCAATTAGAAGATTGCTAGTTTGTAAATGAATCGGGTTGTCAAGTCAGCCTGTCACACTGATTATAAGTAAAGTAAAAAAGATAAATTGCTTAAGCATTAGTTATAAAAGCAGAGCAGCATACAAGGTACAAGACCAGACAGCAGAATATGACATAAATATAATGATCAGAGCCACAGGACTGCAGGTGGAAAGGAAGAGAAATGATACTGATTAACAGAAACTAGAGGAATAACTTGACTAAAACACAGCAGAAACTGGGGGAATAACATTGATAACATACAACAAACTCATGTCTCTCTTATTGGCAGCAAATTCTTAATCTTTGAAAATAAAAAGAAAATTGTTAGTTTACTAAAATCAGTTTGCAAGCCAGCCTTCGGGAAATGTGAACATGCCATTAAGGAAGATTTACTTTTGCAAGATGTATCAGATCCTGGCAACCGCATTAGTTATTAAGACAATATATGAAGTTATTTACATAACACTTTCTCTAGAGAAAGTGAGAGTGTATACTTAACGCAGGTAACAGACATCAAAAATAAAATTATCTTTTCCTAGCAGATATAAAGTTCACACCAGATTTTGTATCTAGTTCAAGGCAATAATCCAAGTGAGAACAAGGTTGAAGCTCCTGTTACCTCCATTCCAGAGTAGGGCAGCAATATCAATTTAAGTTGCATAAGGCTGCAACTAATTGGGGGTCAGTCAGCTGGAAAGCTTGCTAGGAATGTTTTGACAAAAGGCTCTTTTTGTAAAATAAACAAAAAAATAAAATAAAAAAAAATACCCACTGACCAATTTGGACAGAAATGTTATGAGAAAAGGACAGCTATTAGAATTAATGTCTAAGTTTTTTTTGTGTTACTATCAAGAAAATAACATATTTAAAAACCTAGATTTTTAAAACATGAATAAAAAATTAAAAAAAAAATAAGAAAAGCATTTGGAAGAAAGTGAAATATTGCTTTAGGTGACCCAAAATACATGTACTTCCATCCCTCAAAGTACAGCATCAAGATTTTTATTGCTCTTTGGGAAGTGAGGAAAAGAACTCCAGAAATCTATCCCAGGATAGATTTTTACAGCTATTCTAGCCTAGATGTCACCTCAACTAGGTCAATGGGCTTACCACAATAAGCTACATCTAGATCTTTGATAGCCCTTATAAGGTTTATAGAAGATATTTAACATTGTTTTAACTTTTTTGTGCAAGGAAGCTCTCTCTGTAGCCTTTTCTCCTGCTCTATTACTAGTATTCATGGTTTTGTTAAAAAGGAGCACTCCCAGAGAAACTATGAATATTACTACCATATGGGTGTCATTTCTGAGCTGTTTCTGCCCTGACAACTCCTGATCATCACAAAGCCACACAATATCTAGAAAAATAATTGCTCCACAGACTGAACAAGTACTTTTCAAAAATACCTTGGGTCTTCAGAATATGAAAAAGACTTTTAAAACAAACAGCCTCATTCATGTTGCCTTTCCTTACACCCAACACAAAAGAGATCTAACCACTCCTTAGCCAGCAGTTACTTAAAACAGCATTTTCCTCATCCGAGCTCCTAAGTATCCCTACCTACCTGCTTAATACACTAAGCAAAGTCTCTACTCTCATTTTCATAATCCCATTCCAATCAGAAGGACTACTTGGAGGGTCCCAGGTGCATCCTATAAAAGAAACAGCATATAACTGCTTTGAGTTTAATGGAAGGGTTTTTTTGACAAGCACAGCAAAAATCTGCTTTAAAGCAAGAGACAAGAAAATGTTCTCTTTTTTTCCTATGTTACTAGTAATTCTGACTTCTCCAATTGTGAAATGCTGTTCTTGAATCTATATAATTTTTTAAAAGTACATTAAAGATAGATGCAGGTCTCTCTTGCATCTCCCTTTGCTTCATGGGGAACACATAGATGCTTGAAAGCTCTCCTAACAGGAAATTATTGCCTGGTGTAATTTACTGGCTAGTATAATGCTCTAAGAGGCACTAGAAAAATAAAGAACTCACAGCAGCTGAGATTAAGCAATATGTGTCTTTAAACAACACTGAGTGGATTACCTGTGGTAGAAGAGAGAAGATAAATATACAGGTTTCAGGCAAGATTTGTCAAACATCTGTATAATACTAAGACTTTATTTTTTTTGCTTTGTTCTCCATTTTGTGTACTATTTCCCTGTTGATGCCCTGTATTGTAGAAGTATCCTGGCTGTCACAAGATCAGTTTTTTCCCAGTATAACTTTCAGGAGAAGGAGTGCAGGAAAACATTTAATGAGAGAGCTGAGAGTGGCTCTTGTCTCTGAATGTCCATCAACAACCAGCTCTGTGCCAGAGTCATTTCACTGGTTCTACATAAACCCAGCTAAAGAGACTGGAGACTTTTAAATAAAGTGTGGGTTTATGCACGTCAGAGAGTAGTTGCTCTCTGTGAGCTATCTAGTGGCTTATGAGAGAAAACTCTCAAGGGGAGGGATGAGGCAGAAACTTTCATTGTCAGAAAAGTCAAACTCTACCTTGGACTGTTAAAAGAGGTGAGATCTACCTCAGGCTAGAAGTCAAAGCTGTACCCTTTCAAATACTTATGGATATATAGTGCTTTTAGAAGCAGCAATGACTATAATTCAGAAACTTCTTTTGTAAGTCTTGCCTCCTGTTAGCCTTTTGTGACGCGAGGCTGGGTCAATTAGGAAGCTCCAAACAGCTGCAGTGGGACTCCTGGAGGGATGTATGGGGAAGTGTGAGCTCAGTAAGCTGAAGCATCAGATCCAAGGTTTATGATGACCTCTGACAAACTTGTACCCCTAGAAAGAAGAGATGCAGGGACTGAAACGTAAAATATACATGAGAAATTAATCATGATCTTGATATCCAGCCAGCTCATGAGCACGCAGGCTTTGCAGTTGGCTGTATTCCTTCAGTAAAGCGGTGCAACTGTGCCTGAGGGAGCACAGACGTATATTGGTCCTATACGGTAAGCCCACCTGACCCAGCACTAGGTGAGCAGGGTTATAAGTTTGAGTTGTGAGGCCTAAGTTTTGAGGGAATAAATGCAAACTTCTCAGCAGGGCTTGTTCTCTCACATAAACTTCATACTTCCAAATGGCATCTGGACTTGCCCGATTTACACTTTGTCAGCTTGAGTCTCTTTCTACTTCCCAGGATTCGCAGTCCTGCAGTTAGGGCTGGGCTGAGAAAAAAGACCTGTCTGTAGGAGTAATATCTGTGAAGATGAGAGGCTGAAAGGCATTGCATCAATAAGGTTCTGGCCTAAGATTCATTAGCTCCGGAAAATTGCTTCACACAGCTCAGAACTACATTGTATTACCAAATGATGGTGCCAGAGTGCTGTGCCCAGATAAGGGATGATGCACTAGTCAGAGATGTGCCATGTTGCAGGAAGAGCATAGGTATTTATGTGAGCTAACACACAGAGGTGCAATCACTTTTGAAATCAG
>NW_010539995.1:0-10390 GCF_000687285.1 Phaethon lepturus | reverse complement strand
CTGAGCTCAATTTTGGAATCTAGTGCGTTCATGAAATATAAAAATGGTGCAGCCCTCATATCTGGGCACCGTGATAAAAGTTTTCATCTGAAATGACCTCCAGCTCAGAGAAAGCCTGAAATTTCACCTCCTACAAATTAATCCTACACGAACCCAGTATGATACATGAATCATGTAAAATCTTTCTGTAGTATTTTTAAGGCCTAGGGGGACACTCGTTCAGAGGATAAAAAAATAACCTGATATTTGCAGCCAGGATTTATTGAATATAGTTTTTTAAGAAGCTGCATTTATCAAACAGTGTTGAATGGATACATGTTGTCTGGAGTTTTCTGAAGAATTTCTAGTTGCCTATAGGTTTGTGGTCCAGATCTTGATTCCCGTCCAAAAAGCAGGGACAAAGATGGAGAACTGGTCTTTTGAAGACTTCTCCTCCAAAGAATTCTTGGAGAAAAGCCCAAAAGGTAGCTTCACAATTGTATCTTTAGGAAGTCCATGCTTAACCAGGGGAAATACTGATGATCTAAATAGCTGTATTCCCTGGTGTTTCTTTGGCTGTACCAGAGGCTACCCTAGCAGGGACTTGGCATGTTGCTTTACACAATCTATATACCATCCCCAAACAAAGTGCTAATCAACAAGGGCAGACGTCTGGCTTTATATTTTAACAGTTGATCAGTCAAAGATGTAGGGCAGCCACATTGATAATGAGAGACTCTTAAAAGCCTTGGATATTCTTCAGATATGCTATAATCCTTCAGACAGAGTTAAGTACTGCCCACAGGGATCACAGCTATACATAAAGAATTTGGAAGTGATAAATCAGGGGAGGGGGGAGTTCTGGGCTCCTCAGTTCAAGAGAGATAGGGAACTTTTGGACAGAGTCCAATGGAGGGCTACGAGGATGATTAAGGGACTGGAACATCTCTCGTATGAGGAAAGGCTGAGAGACCTGGGGCTGTTCAGCCTAGAGAACAGAAGGCTGAGAGGGGACCTTATCAATGTCTATAAATACCCGAAGGCTGGCTGTCAGGAGGATGGAGCCAGTCTCTATTCAGTAGTGATAGGATGAGGGGCAATGGGCACAAACTGCAGCCCAGGAAGTTCCACCTCAACATGAGGGAAAATTTCTTTACTGTGAGGGTGACGGAGCACTGGAACAGGCTGCCCAGAGAGGTTGTGGAGTCTCCTCCTCTGGAGACCTTCAAAACCCGACTGGACGCGTTCCTGTGCAACCTGCCCCAGGTGGTGCTGCCTTGGCAGGGGGGTTGGACCAGATGATCTTCAGAGGTCCCTTCCAACCCCTACCATTCTGTGATTCTGTGAATTCTGCTGGAGGTTCTGTGCTGTTGTACTTGAACCCCAGTTACATCACTTTCCAGGGCAAGTTAAGGATGGGTGAAAATTTATCCAAAACATCCAGCTGAGACACTTAGTATCTGACTGCTGGGGACAGTTGAAGATCTGGACTGATGAATGCTGATCAGTTTATAGACAATCATTTACCTGGATGAGTAATTTAATGATGACTAATGAGTAAGCACCACATTTAGGGAAACTGTGATCCTCTTTGAAAGAGTTTGAAAACAAGGTAATAAAAAGCAGATCTTTCTGGAGTACAATGTCTGTTTTGTAGCTTGTCCAGCTCTCAGTGAGCTTTTGCAACAATTCAGCTTTAGGAATCAGTTCCAGGTTAGTCATAAGGTTGTCAGGAGAAACCGCCATTATAAATGATACCTTTTATGTTTTTCTCTACTCATAAACTGAACAGGGTTAATGCATCAGGCCTGAGCCCTGCCCCATGATTGTTCAAACTATTAGAGTAATCCTAAGCATGGTTTTGAATTGTGTTGATTAGGACTTGCCCAGGCAAAACCCAGGCATGGTTTGGAGGTTAGTGTAGACCAAGAACCTTTCCCATTACAGATTAGGTATAGTCAACCTGTGTCAGGGGATGAGCAAGTGTAACTGTGACATAACAGTGGACCTCAGTGCCAGAAAACCATCCTTGGTCCATTTGATATAAGTTTAAATACTGCAGAAATTAATGTATATAGCAGTGATCTGCAAAATTCCCTGAGATGCCCGTCTTGCTTTCCTGTGGAGAAATAGAGCTTGTACTAACACAAAGTTGAAGGTCGCTTAGACAAACTTAATTTTCAACAAAGCTATAAGAAGGTTTGTGAAAAATGTACATTCACAGGTCAGGAACCTTTTCCATAATGCTTGTGCTCGACTGGGTGTCCCAGCCCTCAAGCAGTATAAACTGTTGTGTCTCATCCCAAAGCAGAAATCTGGAAATATATTTTTCTTTAATCCCAGAGGAGACACTTAGAGAGTTGTAAAGGGAATCAGCTAGCAGTTAGGAAAAATAATGCTTCAGCCACACTACTCTGTCTGAGACAGTCAGTTCATTAATTTTTCCCAGGTTGCTTTCTCAAGGAGAAAGATCATAGACTTACACCTTCAGAAGAAAAGCTGAGATTCTCCTTTGCCACGTTCATCTTTTCAATGAGTAAACCATGAGTTTCAAAAACTGATTTTGACCATGGAAAATATGAACACTTTTAAGAATAATCAAGTTCTCTTTAGTCTGGCTCAGCCATAATCAACTGATGTCAAATTACGTCTTTGAATAGCACAGAATATAATTAGGACAGGAATAACTATGTACTTACTACCTGTTAGCAAATTCTGACTTCTTCATGGTGAGCTTTATATTTAGAATTTATATATAGATCTTATTGTTTCCTACCTGTCAAATAAGTCTTTCGATGTATTTAAAGAAACAGCCTATTTCACATTTATGATAAATTGCTTCACAGCAAGCCACATCAGGATGCTGCAGGATGTCACTTTAGTAATTTTGTTTAATAAGATTAGCATACATGATACTCAGATCCTTGACTTGTTTGAGGGATGTCTATACGAATAAAGAAATACAATGGTCCCTGCCATGTTTTTTGTTAAATTGAGAAAAGACAAGCATGGGCATTGGAGTAGTCCTCAAACAGTTTCACTTCTTGACGTCTCTCGGATTTCTTTGAGAAATAACCTAGGATGAGAACTTTTTATTTTTCTCCAAGCTTGAACATCTTTGCATAGTGAGAGGCCAAGAATCTTGAATGAAATTCACAAAAATTGTGATACAGTCCTTTTTCAAACAACATGTTTTTATAAGTGACTAAAGGGACAATATTTTTTCCTGCCAATAGTAAAATCCAGATGAGAATGAAAATGCATTACCTTTAATGATTTAAAGTCTATTTCTACTAATTTTCTTCATACAGGAAGAGTTGTATCAGCTTTGCTACTATATTCAGGCTAAGGTATAGCTTCATTTTGCAAATCTGGAATCTCTCCATCATTACCAGTGAAGTCTATCATCATTTTAGCATGTAATATGGTTTAATAGTCTGGGGGTACAGTTTCAGAGAAAATAGTGCTAAATTCTATTCTGTGTTATGACTGGCTCTGTTTTAGCGGGGGGTTACTATACCTATTAGTAATCTGAACTAGCATTAAATCAGACACTTTTTTACTTTGGTCACTGATCAGTCCTCTGAAAAAGGTCCTCAACAGTCAAATACCCATTGCTGAAGGGACAATTTTTTGTGAGATTAGGGTACAATTGTATGCAAAAAATCAATGTAATCAAGCAAAAAGTCTTTAGTTTTAAGTGTCTGATTGAACTATTGTGAGGTGGATAATGCTGTTTGACAACCTGCTGAATTTATGCCAGGTAGTTCACGCTTTCTTCCCACTAGCTGTGGCATCTTTTTAAAGTGTGGCAAATTACAGAATGTTTTAAAGGAATGAGAATGGCAGAAGGAATCAGTCAGATGTTTAGGTAATGGAGACTGAACTCATCACCCGAATCTGGCCACTTTCAATGATTTGGGGCATAGCAGTGACAAACACCAACAGAAATCCAGTGCCATTTTTCTTGAACATGAGAGAGATGAACTGTGCAATATGTCCTTACAAATGCATATATGCATGTGAGTGTGTGCATAGGGGAGATGGAGAAAATAATTAAGATTTAGACTGATGATGATATAAAAACAGAAAAAAAACCCCCAAACAAAAAAATTTTTTTCACGCAAGAAGTCTCTTGAACATCTTAATGATACGTTAACTTGAAATTGCTACAATTTCTCTTCATTGATTACAATTATCACAACTTTAATTTTTAAAGTTACAACTTAATAACAATGTACCTGATTGATTTGTTTTTCGGTTTCCTACATGGAGTGATAAAAGCTTCCAGAAAGGCTTTGAAAGAGTAGATTAGTAGTAGTAGACTGCAAGGACTGAAGACTACCTAAACCAGATAAACACAAATTATATTCATGCTGTATAATGTAACAGGTCAGGAAATCAAATTTCAGTCCTCTGAGTATCATCTATATTCAAATAATTTCTTCCAACCCAAATCACATCAAGACATCCTAAACATCCATATTTATAGTGCTGAAAGTCCATTTTAGTTTAGAATTATGTCTGACTTCTGGCTTTGCTAATATTTCTAGCTGACTGGTTTCGAAACGTGACCTCTGGCTAGCCAATATTTTCTGTTGCAAAGCTACCAAACCTTGAAGTACAGCCATGAAATTTGCCAGGCATTCGTGGACAATCTCATTGTAAAAGAAAAATGAGAACATTTTAGCCAGTGGCAGTAGATTTCCTTCTAGTCTCCAAAGTACTAAGCTCACTGACCTGTTCCAGTCCCCCAAGCTCAAGGCACAGTAATTTTGTGCCAAATATGTTGTCTGCTACCATCTGGAAATCGAATCTGAGCAGAAAAATAACTTCACCACCTGTCCAGGATTTCTGGATAGCTCAGAGAAGTGACAACTGTGCATGAACAGTCAAGGTGTGCTGGACTCATGGCCAAGGCACAGACGGACTCAGCTGCATGCGGGCAGCGAGATGGATGCTTGCAGAACAGATCAGAGGACCGTGCGTGTCCTCCCTGTCAGAGCTGCAGATGCACAGCAGCAGCTGTGTGCCCTGGACGCACTGAACACTCTGCTCGGGTGTTACAGGGTGCGTGCACCCATATTCCCAGCTGAGATTTTCCAGCAAAGAAAAGGGAAAGCGGGGCAAAGGAACCCGAAGAGATAGCTCACTTGGGAATCAAGAAGATGTGACCAAGGTAAGCAAGCTATATGGAGAAATGGCAAGATTTCTGGCATATCCCCAGTGCTAGCCCAGTTTAGCCACACTTCAGTGTATGCTTTTTCACAAGCTGGTTAAAAGTGAGCTTTTTCCACAGAAGGTTTCTGTTCTGGAAGAGAACAGGAAAACCACTTTCTGTTCAGGTGGAAGTGATAATACCTTTCTGACTGCTCCCTACCTGCTTCTCACTCAGCTGGTGTTAGAACTTGACTAAAAGATATTCTGTGACAAGAGAACACATGATAGAACAAAACCAGACCTGCTGAATTTAAGTATTCATTCTGATGTACACATGATGATATACACTGTTTTGCCTCTCAACCTTATCCCACTTCCATTCACCTTTGTAGGACTTGAATCTCACCACATTTATTCTGCAGTGGTTTCTTTCTTCTTCCATAACTCTGCACCAGGTTGACGAAAGAGTAGAATTATGAGTATGAAAGTGTATTCTCCACCCTTAGCCTACTGTCTTGGCAATCAGTCCATGTATATATGGGCAAATCCCTGACTTAACTTTTTGCACGTGACATATGACCCAGTCCCACTGTTGCACACAGACGGAGTCTTGTGAACATGCGTTTCCAGACTTCTGATAGTTCTTCAACTTTGGAAAAGTATTTACTCAAAAATTGTTTAATGTTTTGATATATGCTACAATGATTTAGTAATATTTAGTATGAACAGTAATCTGTTAGAAGGCTGAATAAGTAGTAACTCTGTTTTATCAATCAATCCTGTAATATGATCAAAATAGAGATCAAATTAATTAAATAGAATCATCTTTCCATAAGCTTATATTGATTACTGCTAGTTCTATTACAAGACTTAATGTAATATGACACTTTATTTTTTATTTCTTTCAAATGACAATTTTGTTTCAAATTTAATCAGACTTCCCAAAGATGCATGTATGTACCATGTGTGTACAGAAATCAGTCTTGCCCATGAGCATTTTGTGCATATAGGAAAAATTGTGAGGAAAAACATTGTTGTTGTTCTTTCTTAGGTAACTCATAATAAGAGAAACACCACGTACTTAAGTAGAGGCACAACTCATTTCTATAATTCCCAGACTAATTCAATGCAACACTTCAGTAGTTAACTGGAATCAGATGATGAACTGAAAAGATCTGCTAAAGCACAGGCTTAAATGCTGTGATGAATTGGATACCCAACTTCCAGCTTCTTAAAACTTCCCAGAATTAAACCACATATTTTCTACTTTTAAGTACAGAATAAAATATCAGATTATATTCACCAGTAAGGGCAAAGGTCCTTCTCAGGTCAGTAGGCCAAATTTTGATTGCGGGTATATGTCAGAGAGCCCATAGTCCCTCCTAAGACATCTTATTTTGTACAAGTGGAAATAAGAGCCCAGACTAGTCCAGGAGAAGCCATGTATACTTACATAGGAGCAGAACTAATGTATTTTGAAATGATGAAAAGCAATATCAGCAGGTGAGTACATGAGACCAAGAAAATCAATCAAATCTTGATACTTCTCAATTGTCAGCTAAACAGGAAGAAGTTAATCTTGGAGGGAATACTTCATTTTTAATACCCGTTAAAATGGAAGGAGAAATATAATGTTGAGATACCTAAATATGCTGCAGGGTTTTTTTGTTTTTCTAAAGATGTCCATTGATTTTCTGTAGCTATGCACGCATCTCATGGATAATTCTTAAATAAAGATATATACTCTAGGTCTTCAGCCATCTTGAGTGTAATCCTAAAGTGGTATGTAGAAGCTAGCTGAAGAAGCTAGGTGAAGAACAGCATTGAAATACTTGAATCTTTAAGGTTCAACTAACCATAAAAATGTTGCTAATGCCACCATATTCAGCCTCAGGAACTGTATGGGATTAAATGAATAAATATCTCCAAGTTTCTAGGGCTACTAATAAAAACATAAAGAAATACTTGCAATGTATTCATAGCACAAATGTAACTTTGTCTATCCAGTGTAGCTCTTCTTATTTCCATCTGCTCTGACTATAATTCTTGCTTTCTAATAGAGGAAAATCACTTTGGGTCTGGTTGATATAAACATTTATTTTTGAATCCTAAAATAAAAAAGGTTTTTAACTTTAAAAGATCAATATTAAGCTTTCTAAAGACCACAGCTGTGGTCAAGGGAGGTGATCCTTCACCTCTGTGCGGCACTGGTGAGACTCATCTGGAGTGCTGGGTCTAGTCCTGGGCTCTCCACTACAAGAGAGATATGGAAATACTGGAGCAGATCCAGCAAAGAACCACAAAGATGACTAAGGGACTAGAGCATCTAACATAGGAGAAGAGACTGCAAGAGTGGGCCCTGTTCAGCCTTGAGAAGAGAAAGCTTAGGGGGATTTTGTCAATATTTGAAAATACCTGACAGACAGCAATAAAGGGGACTTTTCTCATTGGTGACCACTGACAGGGCAAGAAACAATGGGCACAAACTGAAATCCAGGAAATTCCACTTAATATAAGAAAACAACTTTTTTTTTAAATTACTATTTTTATTTTTTACTGTAATAGGTGTTGAGCACGGGCACTTATGGAGTCTCCATCCTCTGAGATATTCAAAACCTGACTGGACACGGCCCTTAGCAACTGGATCTAGTTGATCCTTCTTTGAACGGGGGGTTGAACTAGACCATCCCCAGAGGCCCCTCCCAGCCTCGGTCATTCTGTGGTTCTGTGAACAAAAGTTTAATTTGTATTTTTGAGTTTGAGCCCAGATCCTCCATCAAGATGCAGCTGTCTAGCCAGGATCAGGACTACAACATACACGTTCTCATTATGCTACAGCTTTCTGCAACTGAACTAACATGCAGAACTGATGTCCAACCAAACGTGAAAAAGTCAGATCAACAGCCTTTTCAAACATGAGATGAGGGAAAATTATAAAATGGCTAGTAATTTCAGTTCCTTTTATCTCTTTCTGAGAAAAAAAAAATCACTTTTTAATTTTTATCACTTCCTCTACTTCCTAAATTTGTCTGTGTTCTAGGAGGAGATGTAACTACTTCTTCTTCCCCCCCAGGTCTCATGCCTGATACAGGGTGCAGGTGCTTTCACAGAAAATCATAGAGGTGCATGGAAATGCCATTTCTGCAACCATCAACCTTGGCTTAGAGTGGGTTATTTACAACATTTTTTAAAGGTGTCTAGCTGGCATCCCTACCTCCCAATCAAGACAAAGAGCCTTTAGTCCTTTTTCCTTGAAGATAAAACTCCACAGTGCATTACTCCTTTTCTCCATTAGCTCAGAGTTCAGCCCACATATCCAAATAAACCAGGGGAATATGAGGGTACCACTTCAGTATAACTGAAATCAATCAGGGCTTGGATGTGGTGTAAAACAGACTGTTGTGACAGAAGTTACAAATCCTCACATTTTACTTAGGCACCCAAATTTAGCCGTTGTTTTCTTATTAATCAGCACTCAATAAGGAAAACAACAATACTAGATGACCTTTAAAGGTCTCTTCCAACCCAAACTATTTTATGATTCTATGACTCTATGATTCTAATATAGAAGTAAGTTTTAATCCTACTGTTTCAAAGTAGTAATATGTGACAGTGTTGCATCTACAGTATTCTTTCCAGATGTACTCATGAGCATGTTTATAAATGTTGGTTTAGGAGTAACTTTTCAAATATTTAAGCAGATGGAGCATCTGCTTCTATCAAGTCTATAAAGAGGGTGGAGTGTTAATAAAGACTTCATTATTGGCACAGCAAATGTGCAAAAGATTACTGTTGCTTGTAAAAGCAGTAAACACTGTGAGAGGTGCAGTCTGCATACAGATGGCAAAACCTTTCCAAAGGTCTCTGCCTCTCTTATCATTAGACTGTATTAGCAGCCTCACAAAACAGGAACTCTCTATTAAAAAGACAGGAGCAAGGCAGGGTAAAATGCTGGAAGAAAAGCCACATGGCAGTAATCATGGTGAATAACTCTAGCTGTAGAATTTCATTAAATGAAATTATCTTTACAGTCACAATAAAATTGGGAACAGTAAAGGTTATGTTCTTTCTGGAGAGAAAAACCTAGTTCAGGTTTGGAGGGAATCACATAGACATTTGAAAGTGTCTGCAAATGTACTATTAAGTCCTGAAGTTCAGCTACAACGAATCATAAGAGAGGAGTAGAATCTACATATACGTGTAATGTAAGGTGTAATTGTATTAAAATTACATGAGAGCTATGAATCTGCATGTGGGTACGCATGTGCACAGCTGCAGTTCCCAGGAGGGGAAGCTTCAAGGATGTCAGTCTTTATTGTTATGGAATGTGACATGTATTAGTTTCCTATTCCTCTTATATTGTTAGCTTGCTGTTCACTTCACCGCTGTTTCCCTCTCCTGCATTAAATGTAACGATCGCAATGAGAATATTGCCAACACTTCTCTCGTCTCCTTGCAGACCCAACAACTGCAATCTCTTATGTGAACTGCTATCTAATCACAGTTTAAAGCTATTTAACTCTCCTCAGAGAGAGATGTGTTCAGCATATTTTTAGAATTTCTAATAAAAAATTATCACCCTCAAAGGCTTAGATATCTAAATTGGGACAGAAGTGGTTTCTGGATTCCACGCCCAGCCCTGTTGTGCTGTTCAGAAAAATAGCATGAGGTCATTGTTCTCTAAATATGTAAGACAGCATGGTCATTTTGGTGTTCATTTAAATATTCACCAAAATATTGTTATTACAGAATCACAGAATCACAGAATCATGAAAGTTGGAAAGGATCTTCAAGATCATCAAGCCCAACCATTAATCCAGCACCACCATGTCCCCTAAACCATGTCCTGAAGTGCCACATTCACACGTTTTTTGAACACTTCCAGAGATGGCGACTCCACCACCTCCCTGGGAAGCCTGGTCCAATGCCTGACCACCCTCTCAGTGAAGAAATTTCTCCTAATATCCAATCTAAACCTCCCCTGGTGCAACTTAAGGCCATTTCCTCTTGTCCTATCACTAGTTAGCTGGGAGAAGAGACCAACACCCACGTCGCCATGACCCCCTTTCAGGTAGTTGCAGAGAGCGATAAGGTCTCCCCTCAGCCTCCTCTTCTCCAGGCTGAACAACCCCAGTTCCCTCAGCCACCCCTCACAAGACTTGTGCCCCAGACCCCTCACCAGCTTTGTTGCCCTTCCCTGGACACGCTTCAGCACCTCAGTATCCTTCTTGTAGTGAGGGACCCAAAACTG
>NW_010539994.1:38059-50637 GCF_000687285.1 Phaethon lepturus | reverse complement strand
GACATTTGCAGTGAACTGTGCTGTTTCTGGGAGCTTAAGTCCTGAGGGGATGCAGGACTCTGGTCCTGGGGAGCATCGCAGCTGCCTTCAGTGTTACTGCCTGGGCGGCTAGAGGGGGCTGGAGACTTCGGGCAAAACAGAAGCAAGTGTGTTTGGGTTAGGAGGACGACGTTGTAGGTGTTTCACTACTTAAATTTACTTAATATTCTGCAGGTGAATTGATGAGTAATGGCAGAAGGACTTGCAGGCCAGCAAGAAGCACTGACAGTATTTTGCCAAGCTAAGACCAAGCCCAGTGCACCCCAAAGCGTGCTGCTCGCGTCTCTCCTGGGGGCCACCCGCACTGGGGACATCTCTCGAGGGTCAGGTGAAGCACGCTGTTGGTTCCTGCTCCCCTGGCTCCTCTGAGCTGGCCCCGTGCCATGCCTTCGCTGGTGCCTCAGTTTACCTCTTCCCGAGGCGTTTTAGCTCTCGGCTGCCTGTCTGGAGACCTTGTTTGCGAGCTGCCACAGGTGGCTCCTTGGCTCATCCCTACCTGCCGAAACCTCTGCTTTAATTGCTTCTGCTGGGACCGGAGCAGGGTCTGCAGGGTGCAACATGCCTGAAGCAGAGAGCTCGGACTCCTCGCCATCTCCTGCCTCCCCAGCACTGTGTTCCGACTCCAGTTCGCCGTGCACCTCAGCCCACCTCTTCATTAGGCTTTAAATTAAGAGCAGGGGAGGACTGAATGGTGCAAGTCTTTCCCTTGCAGCGCTTCAGGGAGCTTGCTCTTCTCCCAGGCTGAGCAGAAGGACCAGAGGAGGGGAAGGCATGATACGGCAGCCACACTGTGGTTCACAGCTGCTTGGCTGATTACCCCCTTTTATCGGGCACCCTTCTGACGTACACAGCCGCGCCGGCGGTGCGGCCGGCGCTGTGACACACAGGCAAATGGCAGCAACAGCCACGTGCGAGGAGAACCAAGCGCAGCAGCTTAGAGCGGCCGCGTCCTGCCGTAATCTCATTTCACTGCAGCTGGGATTAAGGTTGCTCCCAATATAGCACCAGGACATGGCACAAGGGCACACTTTATTGGCCTGTTAATACCCAGCTCTGGGGAAAGTGGTGAGGCTCCAGCTGCTGTTGCAGCACTTGCCTGTAAATGCAGCGGTGAAGAGAAGGGGAGGGAATTTCTGGAAAGAAATATCCTCCTTCCTGTGCTTTCCCACCCCACTTTTGCTGGCCCTTGCTGCCAGGGCCAGCTTTTGGGGATGGGCTCAAGCCTTGAATTTTGGACCCAGGCATCAAGGCAAGAGGGCTTTGTGGCTGTGCCAGCCTCCCGCTTCCATCAGCTCAGGTTCAGGCGGGCGTGCTGGGAGCGAGGACAAGAGCAACCTGAATCTGGCTCCCACCGCTGCAGCAACCTGCACCTCGTGGCTGAGCTGAGGAGGCTTTGGAGGTCCAGGCTCCAATTCTCCTTTGCTCCCTGAAGATGTGAGTTGTTTTTGGAGGGATGGCAGCTTTGTGAGCCGGCAGTGCCTGCTGCTGGAGGAGGAGGAGTTCTGTCCACGCTGCCCAAATGGCCTTCTAGCCACAGGTGCTTGTCTTGCCAGCATCCGATCTGGGGACAAGTCATCCTTGTGCTGGTGTATGTGAGGGGAAGGCCGGGAGCACAAGCTGGCAAAGACAATGGGTGTCCTCCTGTCTGACTTCTGTAATTAAATGCGGGGGCAAGAGGGGGAGTAAAAAGGAGTTTGTAACTTTGGAGTAGATACATGCTACGTATAGCCCTATGCTGTCAACAGATGATGAAATAGGTTGCAAAGAACTGCAGAAGCCTTTTCTTTTTAATTTATTTTCTTTTCCATGCTGGTTCTGTCTAAGCATGACTGTCTGACACTATAGCTGCAGATTCATAGCTTCACAAGCATTGGGACCAGATGGACCCGTTAGATCAGCCGTTCCGCTCCCCCGTCCTACCTTGCCAGGTAGGCTTTCATCCAGCTCCCTGCCAAGAGCCCCATAACTTCTGGTGTTAATTGTGCCATGGGCTCATTTTCCTTGAGAAGGGCCCCGTGGACCAGCCAGAGGGTGGCTTGGGGCAACTGGGGGACATTTCCTGTACTGACAGCTTATCCAGATTCTTGGTATAATCCTTCCCACCACTGACGTTTGCTTGTGTGAAGGTATGTGCCTTGTTGGACCACAACGTTGGCACTCATGGCCAGGAATACGTGCTGGGCAGGGTAAGCTCCCATCCATTTTGGGACCGGTGATGGACACACAGCTCTCTGTTTACTTTGCAGAATCAATGGTGGATTCGTAAAGATAATGACCATTGTAGTCATTAATAAACAGAATTCATGGCCTCTCCTGGTGAACCTGACAGCCCTTTGGAGGGAAGTGACTCGGTGCCAAAATTGGCAAGACGATTCTGCGATGTAAGCAGGGCTGCATGAAAAGGGACGTACTTACCATCTCGCTCTTGCCATTGTCATAGCACCTGCTGTGCTATAGGCAGGTTTCAAGTGCACCGACTTCAAATAGATCGCAGGAAGCTTTGAAATGCGCTTTTAAGGCAGTTGTGCTTAGGAAGGCCCCTCTGGTAATTGATTTACCCCAGTTTAATGTGGCAGAGGACGAAGGGAGAGGTAACCAGGATCCAGCCTTCTATAGGACAGAAAGGTGCTGAAGCTGCTTCTCTTGTAGAAATCTCTTTCCGTGTGTGGATGTGTGGAGGGAGCCTGGAAATCATCCCCTGTAGCCGTGTTGGACACGTCTTCCGGAAGAAACATCCATATGTCTTTCCAGAGGGAAATGCCAATACTTATATTAAGTAAGTGTTTTGTGCTTGCTTTGTTTTTTGTGAAATAGAGTAAGGTGCTGCCTTGTGGGGAGGGGGGAGCAGAGAAGAGAGGGAGGAAAGTTTGTTTGGAAAACTTTGAAATATCCCTGTGCAGCAATCTCCTGAGCTGAAGAAAATGCAAGTCAGTACGATTCTGCCTTAGGATTTCTACAGTGTCAAGAATAGGACACTTATATGGTACCTTCCATCAGCACACAAATTGCTATCCCTGAGCACTATCTACCTTAACAGCAAATGGATTAGACCCTAAGGTCATCAGAACACATTTGTAATGAACTGAAATCAGGCTGCCAGCCATGCCTGTCAGTACCCAGTGACCTTAGCTGAGGGCTGAGCCTGGTTCAGCTGAACCGGAAAATTTGGTTCCAGATGCCTCTCCGAGAGAGGAGCCAAGCAGTGTGCCGGAGCTGGTGGATTCACCTCTGGGCTGGCGCTGTCTCTCGAGCAGAGGCAGCAATGGGCTGCACCTCACTGGCAGGGACACAGAAGGAACTGCCAGGGCATCCCAGCTGAAGGGGACCTGTCCTCACATACAGGAACATAGACTGATTTGGATACTGAAACAGCTGGCTGAAATGGGCTAAGATGCTGGGAACGGCAGGCAAGGAGGGGGCAGTCCAGAAGTGGGAATCAGCATGGGAAAGATGATGGGAGCAGCTAGTGAAGTCAGGAAGGATTTCCTCTTTTTTTAGAGCGTGAGGCTGAAGACTGTCCATTAAGCAAATGACAGAGAAAAACACCGGGGCCACTTACACTTAATGCAGGGTCGTTTCTCAGCTAAACTGCATCTGGGTGTGTTTACACACCAGGCATTCCTTTTAGCCTGGGTTTGCCAGTGTTACAAAGAGCCAACAGTGTTTGTGAAGACCCAGCTGCCTGCAGCGGGGCTACCACTGATCCGGGCTCTCTGCAGCTTCCCCACACCTTGCGTGAGACAGCGAACTGGGGGAGTGCAAATTACACCTCTCGGTTATACCTAATAGGTGACTTCCAGCCACGCAGTGTGTGGGGCAGGAAGGGGACCTTGTTGCCTTGCTTCAAAAAGACGGCAGTGAGGGGCACAGGGCGTTGCTGGCATCAAGGAGGAGGGCACAAATTTGAGAGTCATTCAAGTCACTCTTGCATTTAGTAGTGAAATAAGACTCTTGCAGAAGAGGCTGGGATGTGGCAAAATCTCCACTGTCAGAGTTGCTGCAAACCTGAGCGAAAAGGCGGCGTCTGCGTTGCATCACCTGCAGGAGGAGCAAGGGGAGCTTGAATGGGTACAGCTCTTCTGGCTGCACCCCAGGCACCAGCCCACAGGGACTTTGGGGAGGTCTGAGTCAACGCCTAGGTGAGAGCCTCGGCATTTATCCCCGTGTTTCTTATAAACCCCAATGAGATCAGGAAGCCAAGATTAAAAAAAAATGAACTTTGTGGAAGGTTAGATACAGCTGGAGACACTGTGACTTCGGCATCTCTTGAGCAAGAGCACTTAGATTATTGCAGTGGCCTTAGAGAGAGAGGAAGAAGCACCATGAATCAGCAAAGGACTGAAAAGCGGTCTGCAGAAACCTTTCTGTAGGCATTAGGAGCTCAGATTTTATTACCTTATGGTACCTATCAGCCTTAAACTTCATGTTGAGAGGCTGAGAGGAGAAGCAGCTCCTGGAAACCTGATGCCATGTGGTACATCTGTTTAAACAGAGATGTTAGCAAAATATATCTCCACCTTTCTGCCAGATATTGATCTTTTTTTCCACACAGCCTCTTCTTCCGTGTGAGACAGCTCAGGCTCCAGTGTTGTGCTGGGTTCACGTGCAGAGTATGTCCTGTTCTGGCCTTGCGGGACTCTGCTGGGTCAGAGCCCGCCTCGTGGCACCCACAGCCCAGTGGTGTGGTAGCAATAGCTTGGAGGCACTGACCTGCCTTGAAGCAGGAGCTTGGAGGACTCCCCTGACCTGGGCAGGGATGGGCAGATAGGCATGGAGCAACAAATGAGAGTTAGAGCCATCTGAAGTCAACAGAAGATTTCCTGACTTTCATAAACCTTCTACAGACACGTGGGTGATGTGGAAGACTGACATTTATGGGACAACACTGTGGCCAGGGTGGTTTCTCTTTAAGTTTTGAGTGCTGAGATTTGCCTCAGTGAAATCCAGGAGTGCAAAGCAGAAGAGTCCATACAGGATTGACGCAAAGGACATATTTGCCTTCAATCTTTGGCAAATTTTGCATCACTTTTTTGTCACAGCCACTAAATAAAACCCCAGGCATGCCTGCCTGAGAGATGATGCTTAAGAGAAGCTTCAGTTCTGAGTCTGGCAGATGCAAAGCATCCGACTGAGTTTGAAACGGTAAATTCTTCACCCAAGCTTTGGCCTGTTGTGTTTGGTCCCTGGAGTAACTGGGGAGGAGGAGTAGTGAGGGGTGGGCTGGCTCAACAGTGGTTCAGGTGAAACCAAAGACCAAGTTGAAGATGGGAGGAGAGCGGGGCAGATCAGTCGACACATTTTAGAAAATGCCGCCTTGGAGGCTTCCTTGGTTTCACCTGTCTTTCATTGCCTCCTTCAGAAACACCAAGCGCACTGCAGAGGTGTGGATGGATGAATTCAAGCAGTACTACTACGCAGCTCGTCCCGCAGCGCAAGGGAGGCCTTACGGAAAGTAAGTGCCCTTCTCTGCTGCCTGCGCCCTGCCTGCGCCCTGCCTGCGCCCTGCCTGCTGCAGTGGGCGTTCACGGTGACGTTGCCCTGCTGTGGAAACCCGCCTGCGCTGTTTCTGTAGTAACGCTCAATTAAATGCTAATGGTAGGCAGATGCTACGAGCACAGCAATGAGCATATAAAGAGCTAGTCTATATGCTGTGCTAGTTTATCCAAGTGAGTGAACCGAATCGAGGTGGGGGAAAACCCCCTCTGCCGAGGTCCTGCCCTGGGCATTAGGTACAAGTACTTCTGGTCCCAGAGCGGAGTTTGGTGGGGACAGCCCAGAGGTCTCGCAGGCAGCCGAAAATCACCAAATTTGAGGCCCACTAAGGGTTTATAGGAAAGGAGCAAGTGCTTTGTATGCGGGGACTTTGCCATTCACTCTGTGAACAGTTAGAAATGCCTCCCTGTCAGGAGGACTGTAAATATTTGTGTTAATTTCTCATTTTCATATGCTCTTCCTTGCCTTAGAAAGTTTCCTTTGGACCACAGGAGGTTCCAAATCCAAACCCTAATTCCTTCTGGCTACTCTTCAATCTCCAGGCTAAATAAATTGAAATCCTGGTGATTAACCTATTTCCACTGAATCCGATCCGTCAACACCTAATGAACATAACAGCTCTGTCCTGCTAAATATATGAGGATGTAGAGAAGATAGCCTATGCGAAGGGGAAGGTACTGCAGGCTTCCTACTGCTCTGTAAATGCCAGCTTATAATGGCTCCACAGGTAGAGGCTGGCCCGGGGGCGAGCTGGAGTTTGGAAAATGTCACTATACAGCATGATCCCTCAGCAGAAATTTTGTCCTGGTTAATGAAAGAAAGTAGTATTTCACTGTGTGATTAACTTCTGCTGACTTAAAGGCATGTTTAGGTGCTCTTGGAAATCAAGGCCTCTGTAGTCCTGTAAACGAAGAGTAACTTATAATAGCAATATTAATTTCCTAGTACATTAATATATTAAATACTTATTGCATATAGTAGACAGCGCACATTTTTTACTAACCATTTTTAAATGACTGTACTTTTCCATGAACCTTTTTGTCCACCAAACTGCAGGCTTGTTAAAATGGCAATATGTCATCACGCCATTTTACCAAGTGAGTCCTCCAAAGAGACTGAGATCAAAACGACTGCCCAAGCTCATGCAGAAGATAGCAGAAAATAGAGCTGCTGATGCTCTTGTGTTTGCTGTCTGTGCATTTCTGTTGGGTTTCTCTCAGCCTTCATGATTTCCATTGTATCTCTATGATATTTTCTTCCCACAGCATCCAGAGCAGAGTGGAGCTGCGGAAGAGGTTGAAATGCCACAGCTTCAAGTGGTACCTGGAAAACGTTTATCCTGAACTTCGGTATGGATGTGTGATCTCCACCTGTCCCTAGCAGGCCAGCAGGATGCCCCATCCCTCCTGCCCCACAGAGCTTTCCTCTGCTGCCTTTCCCTGTGTGGCATTGCACAGCAGCATTCCCAGGGAATGCCAGGGCTCTGTGGTGGTTTGTTATAAAGTTCCTCAGCCCTGTAAGCTGAAGGCTGACCTTCAGCCTGCTCACAGTCTATTCCTTGCTCCTCTGTTTGCCTTGTGCAGTGTTATTTATATTTTCCTCTTAGAAAGGCCGGCTATCCATCTCTGAGTGCTGCTTCTGCAGTGTCCCTGTCCACGCACTGCTCTCAGTGGTTCAGTGTTGTAATAGATCTTGCCACTCTCGTTTTCTGAAGGTGCAATGGTGTGACTGCGTCCTCCTTACCCCACCGCGCCTCCCTTTGAGTACTGCGTGTGTTTGGGGGACCAGGGATGTTGTTTTTACGTTGTTCCCACAGGATTCCCAAGGAATCGCTCTATCAGACTGGGATGATCAGGCAAAGGCAGAGCTGCCTGGAGTCGCACAAGTCTGAAGTCCAGGAGTTCCCCGTCCTGAGCTTAAATCCTTGCATCAGCAGCAAAGGCATGGCAGCAACGGCACAGGTAAGATGTGTTGCCTATCCCCATGACGCCAGCTGGAGAGAAGGCTCTGGGGCAGGTCCAAGGTGATTTCCTAAGTTTGCTAAAGCTCTGTTGGAGGATTGCTTGTTCTGCCAGCCCTTTTCCTAAGGTAGCATGTAGTTAAACTCTGGTAAGTCCTCCTTACCTCAGTGGTGGGCCCTGGGCAGCAGCAGGGACTGGTGCAGGAGCCACAGTAGAAGGTGGACCAGTTATCTTGGTGCTAGCCCAGGCTCAGCACTTTCTGCTGCTTAGGAATGCCACATACCATTTGTCTACAGAGATCAGAGAAAGACAAAAATAACTATCATTTCCTCTCATCTTTCAGGCTTATTTCTTTCAAAATGCACTGAACCTTAATGGTATTTATAACTTCATAGTCTGCATTCTGTCAATATTAGATTGGCCATTAAACTAGTGAATTAAACTACACTAAATAACATTAAACTAGAGAATTTAATGAGGAGGATCTCATTTTTTTCAATTTCACTGGGACAAGAAAAAGCCATATGAATCAGTGTTCTCAAAAGCGTATTCTTTGAAATGTTAGACCCAAGAGCAGGCACATGTGCCTTGCAGCAGAGTCACTGGAGCAAGACCCTGAAGACACAGCTTCAAAACCTGCCTTTGCCTCAGGCTCCCTTTGTGATTTTGGGCATGTCAGGAAGTTCTCTCACTGATCCCATCTATAAAACAGGGAGGATAACAATCACTCACTACTTTGGGGTGCTGTGAAATAACTTAATAGGTAATGGTGTGCTTGCTTCCACTTGACTGTACGTCCTTAAGCCTCATGGTTACACATTCAAACCAGGTAGCTATGCATATAAAAGGCCCAGCCTGGAGATGCTGCTGAAAATGTCCCTAGTTTGTATGTGCAGATGAGGCATGTCACTATGTGTATCTCTTTTGCATACAGTTGCATGTCTGCCTTTAGTCAGGAAAATACTATCTGCTTCACACTCTGGTAAAATCAACAACGACTACTTGAATTTTAGTCAGTTCAGAAAATAAAGTGCATATAACTGCACGTAGCGCATAGTTACGGTTCTTATGGTTTAACTGTTTTCCAGGTTTTAGAATGCTTGTTCTTTCTTCCACTGCTATATGGACTTTTTACACAAACAGAAAGAGAACCTGATAAGAGCAGATCATCATGTTTTGCTGAGTCAACTCTGCTGAAGGAAAAAAAAAAGTTTTAGTAACAATTGCAACTTTCAATGAATTGCATGTTTTTAAAAACATCTGGGAAAACCAGAATGGAAAATGCTGCTGCAAGCTAGTGTTTCAAAATGAAATTATATTGGTCTTTCTGAAATATCAATTTGATGTGATATTTTAAAATGAGAAATGTCATGCCAACAGGTTGGATTGCTTCATTCCCATCAAACACGTTCTCTTTTGACATTTCTGTGGAGTAAATTTTTGGAATTTTTCATGTCAAAAACTTTTCATCTTCCCATTCTGATTCTGCAGCAGTCTGCAATAGGTCAACGCTTCCCACTGGATGTCAACTCTGTTTCTTGTGCACATCCAGGACTAACTCTGCAGCGGAACAGAAAAATGCACTACAAACAGATTGATGAATAGCTACACTCAATACACAGACAGGAATAGAGAAAAACCTTATCCTTTTATGCTCCTCTGTCTTTGTAGGCTAGTTCTCTGTAACTTGTATCCATGGAGAATGTTTCAGATGAAAGCAGGATATTTAAATTTTCATTGTGAATAGAAACTTACATTTTAATTACACAATTGTTACAAGACCACCTGAACTTGTGGATGACATGGGGGTTATAGTCACCAGGCTGTGTAGGATAGATTATGCAGCAGTCCTGAATGCTACTTAGTTTTGTATTTGGTATACCGGAATAGAACAATAATCTTCACTTTTAACATACTGAAGTCACAGCTTGTTTACCCTAAGCTTCATTATTTGAAAAATAGGCTTAGCTAAATCAAAGCTGTGCTTTCCTGGCATTCAGTAAGTAATATGGAAATATTCAGATCCTTTATTATCAGTGTTTGTAGCATTAATTTGGTGGTTTGATTGCCCCTCTGTAGCTGTCTCCCTACTAGGTTCCCAAGCCCTTTACCAACATTGCATGCATGAACTCCTGGGACCAGGTGTGAGAAGATCTGAGCAGTGATACATCACCATGGTTTGAGGAGAGAGGAACAGGAGCTGTCACATGGCAATCAATTGCTCTTTATTTTAGTTTTTTTCTATCAGTAGTGGAGGGGAAGGATATTGTGAGCCAATCCATATTTTGGGTAAATTGAGAAGAATATTCTGACTGTGGTGAAATCAGATTTATACCCCTAGCAGATCTCACAAACCTTCCCTGGTGGTGTCTGGTGTTAGTCCTGAATTACTAAAAGGGACACTGAGGCACAAGAAGACAGCTCATCTTTGTGCAGGAGCGTTCTTGTCTTCTCATCCCTGGGATCCACTTGGCCCTTCTCTCTCCAAAAGGTCTGGTAACAGTCAGGACAGGCTCTCTGCCCTGGGGTGGCTGTCATAAAATCATAGGATCATTTAGGTTGGAAAAGACCCTTAAGATCATCAAGTCCAACCATTAACCTAGCACTGCCAAGTCCACCACTAAACCATGTCCGTAACATGTCTTTTAAATACCTCCAGGGATGGTGACTCAACCGCTTCCCTGGGCAGCCTGTTCCAATGCTTGACTACCCTCTTAGTGAAGAAGTTTTTCCTAATATCCAACCTAAACCTCCCCTGGTGCAACTTGAGGCCATTTCCTCTTGTCCTATCGCTAGTTACTTGGGAGAAGAGACCAACACCCACCTCACTACAACCTCCTTTCAGGTAGTTGTAGAGAGCAATAAGGTCTCCCCTCAGCATCCTCTTCTCCAGGCTCCTCAGCCACTCCCCATAAGACTCGTTCTCCAGACCCCTCACCAGCTTCGTTGCCCTTCTCTGGACACGCTTGAGCACCTCAATGTCCTTCCTGTAGTGAGGGGCCCAAAACTGAACACAGGATTCAAGGTGCAGCCTCACCAGTGCTGAGTACAGGGTCATGATCACTTCCCTACTCCTGCTGGCCACACTATGTCTGATACAGGCCAGGATGCTGTTGGCCTTCTTGGCCACTTGGGCACCTCAGGGACCTGCTCTTGAGATAGTGACTGGCAGAGATCTTTATGCAGTGCTGCCCATCCCCGGGGCACAGTGGGCTCTGCCTGTGCTCCTGCCCACTGGAGTCTTGGTGCTCTATGTCTTCTTGTGTCTCATTTGCTAAATGCACTGTTTGATTTAGTTTTTCACAAAAGAAATGTGTCTGAGGGAAAATAGTTGTTCATAATTTTGTGCTGGTCTATTTGATGAAGATGTGAGTGATTGGTTTTCTTTTCAAACTAAGTGTCAGCTGATGTTAGTGCATACATCTTTGGAATAGACATCTGACTCTGGGATTTATTTAACAAATCATTAATCACTAGCAGTTCCATGAAACCTGACCTACTTCAGATAAAAGAGCAAAAGATGCTTTGGCCTGCATACTCATACATACATAAACAGTAGCCACAAGAGGAGTGTAAAGTCAGTCATCTCCTAGACAAGTGAGGAAGCAGTAGGAAGGTTGCAGCATCCATTTCCATGGCCTGCACCCCAAAATATCTGGGTCTTGGAGCTGACTGGGTGCCATTATATTTGGGTGGCATGTCCTTGACTCTGGTTGTGAAGGAAATGCAATGTGATAATCTGCCTGATATGGCATTGAAGCTTACCCCAGTTGGCTCGAGGACCTCTGTGGGCTGACTAGACCTGCGCTTTCTTTGGAGAACATTTAGCATCTATCCAAACTAACCTGACAGTGTCCCTCCTGAGACATCTCAACCTTCCTCCCCTCAAAAGTCTTGGTTGTTCTCCTCCATGGGCACGTCCTGCCCCAGCTGCAGGCTGGCTGGAGGTGCGGGAGCTGGGCTGAGCCGGCAGAGCAGAGGGGCTGGCTGGCAGCAGTGTCACCTCTGCACCTGCGCTGCCGCGGGCACCTTTTGTACTTTGCTTTCCCGCTCCTGAGATGTTTATAAGAGCTAGTTGCATCCCAGGGCCTTTTGATGAGTGAAGCACTTTGGTATCCTTAGGTGACCCATTCAGTCACGTGCCTTGGGAAATCCTTCCCTGGGATTTTAAAAAGATAATTGAGGGCTGAGGTTGTTCCCAACTTCTTCAGAAACATTTTTCTCTAGCTGCTGCCCTGGCTTTAGGGTACGGCTGACCTCTTGCTCAGCAGCAGAGCATGTACAGCTCTGTCACGTAACGCTGGGCTCCCATGGGGTTGCTCCTTGCTAGGCTGAGGGGCTCCTTTCTCCTTCGGCCAGCCAGGCTATGCCAAGCTGAAGGTCACATTTTAAAATAATTTCCTCAGGTCACAGTCATGCTGAGTAACAGTGACAGGTGCCTGCTCAAATGATGCTAAAGCCTTGGAAAATAGTTGCAAGCCTCAAATGGGGGTTAGTGTTATCCAAGGCTTTGGGGATTGCTGGCTGGTAGTTCTGCTCTCCCTGTCCACCCTCCTCCTCCTTGCTTCACTAGCACTTCATCTTTGTCTTTGAAAAGGCAGGAAATCTGGTCTCAGTTTCATCTCGTATGTCTGTTTTTCCTTGGTGCCGGGGTCAGCTCTAAACCCTGCTGGCATCTCTTCAGGCCAGTCTGCGGCCCTGAAGCCACGTTAGGTCCTTGAAGGTCTCTCTTCTTAGGAGTACCCTGGGCTGCCCTGTCCACCACAACCTCTGGGCTGTGAAGCTCTGCTGTTGTTACTCCTGTGCTGTCCACGTGAGTGCTCAGTGTGCCAGGGTTTAGAAGACAAAGTAGTTTCTCATGGGAAAAAAAGCAGGAATTGTCATCCCAACTGATACAAATAAGGGAAGAGATGGAGTAAGATAAAAATTTGCATGGCCATTTGCCTGTATTTTAACTCAAAGCTTTTAATGTATTCTGTGGTGTTCAAGTGACTCCTCCCTGCCCCCCAGAATTTCTTCATTTTCTGCATCATTTTCTCTGGCTTTCATCTAGGGCTGAAAAAAGACAAGACATTATTAGAACTG
>NW_010539994.1:18129-38031 GCF_000687285.1 Phaethon lepturus | reverse complement strand
AGGCTTCCATAAAAACCCATTCTGCCAAAATGGAAGAGCCGTGTGAAAATCTGTCAGTTTAGATAAAGACAGTAGCAGGACAGCCTGGGGGCGAGAGGGAGGATCCGATGTCAGCTATGGAACCGATGCATGTATCTAGCTCCGAAGGCCTCTCTTCTTACGATGAAAAACAGCCTAGCAGAGATGGTTACCATCACCCTGCCTACCCCATGGCACTTTGCTGAATGAGAAGATGGTCCTGCCTTGAGAGGATGTGAATATTGGGAAGGCTTGAACAGAGCCTGGCCTGGAAAAAAAAGCATGGAGAACCTCTGGGAGGAGCAGTCCTATTATTGAAAGAATAGAAAAGGCTAACACAAACCTGAAAAAACTGGAGCTGTTTTTCTAAACTCCAAAAGAACGGGTGTTTTAGCACACAGCTGGCAGACGGACGTTTCTGAGGGTCCATATTTATCATTTGCTCTATTAAATCACGAGCAACTATGTCTTCTGCAAGGAAAAGGGTGATAATTCTTAGGCTGTAGGGAAATCTAATGTTTCATCCTTTAGTCATGTCCACTACTTCCTCAAACACAATCCTGAACACTAGCTCCAGTGCTGCCCTTATAGATATGCTGGGCAAACAACAGAAAGTCAGTAGTCTTGAGTCAGTGTGATTATGAAGATCAAAGTTGAGCTCTCTTGTACCCTTTAAATACATGAAATATCTCGACAGTCAAGCTTGCAGAGTTCCAAATACTGTATCCCAGAGATGCTTTGTAGTACTAATTCGAAGAGCTTTAGGAACTTTACTTCAGGAGTACAACTTTGCCAGGCGGGGAATCACTGTGGGTCACAATTCTGTCATTTCTGTTGGTATTTTAACACCCATGGAAAGTTCACTAAATGCTGTAGTGCTTTATGTTTACCGGGCTTTTCTTACCGTGCCTCCCTGCATTTAAAGACTCCAGGCTGTAGGCACCCAGCAGAACGTTGGCTTGCCGCTGTAGAGATTTGCCAAAGGGTTGACTGCCTTCAGATACCACGTAATAAAAAACACAGCCAGCTGAAAAGATGTCGACGGTATATGTCTGCAAATAAACAACCTTTAATAGCAATAACATGTTTTTTTCTCGTGAAGACTCTGGCCATCACAGGGTGGTTATTTTGCATCTAAGAGCAGAAGAAAACTTTTCCAAATCATGGGTTCAGCTGCAAGCCAGCACGAATGCGGGGCTGGACTAGATGACCTTTAAAGGTCCCTTCCAACCCAGACTGTTCTATGGTTCTAGGTGCCTCAGTGAAGCAAGGAGGTTAAGAGGTCAAAGCAAAAAAAAAAGTCCCATGGCCTGAGTTAGTTGGGGGATTCAACATATACACGATTGCAGGATTAACTTGCTGCTGCTGAGGAGCCTCCTGGGTGCAGCTCCAGCCCTGTCCTGAGCTAAAATGATGAACAATTGGTTAAAAATGTAAAGCAGGTTTTCAAAGCAGCTTGTAGCAGTGCAGGCGCCAAGAACAGGTGTTGGAGCTTGGCCCGTAGGGCTTGGTTCTTCACAGATGCAGGACTAATTTGGCACCTGATTTCCCAGGCTGGTGGTTTACACAGCAGCTGACAGCGTGCATGGTTGGGATGCCTGGAATGTGTTCACTGTAGGATCAGGTAAACTCTGCTCCATCTGACAAAGAAGAAGTAGTTGCCAGAAGGCCCTTTGGGTGCAGACTACGGCTTTGAAAATGAATGCTTGCTATGTGCCTAAATCCTGGGCAGCTCTCGCTAGAAGCCTGTGGGCAGGCTGTTCAGAAAGCCAGGTTTGATTTCCATCAGCTGGTGGGGAGTAGTAGACTAAGAAGTGCAGGGTGTGAGGATCACAGTGTGAAGTCCTTGAGGATCTGGGTCTGCTGTGCAAAAGTGTGTTTTCCCTTCCAGGTGGCTAAGAACCTGAATGAAGTGGGATTTGTATTCCCAGGAATTAAATGCCTGTAGCTGTTTTGAAGTCAGGGAGAGGAGTTAGAGTTGCTGACGGTGACAAATACCAAAGGGGTGATAGCGTTGCCCTGCTGTAATAACTCAACGCTAATACAACCCAAAGCCTCCACCATTCAAGGTCGGAGGGAGCTGCAGGCGTCCCAGCTCTGCGATCAGGGCAGCCATTCTTCTCTTCTCCCTCCGGCACTCAGAAAGGGTTGCAGTCTCTCAGGAGCACCTTTTACCCTTCCATTTTTCCAGACCCAGCCTAACTGCAGTACGTTTGAGCGCTGCCTTCCCCTCCGCCGCCCGCATCCCTGCGCACTTCACTCCTCCCGGAGCTCTCCCTCCTCCGTATCTGAGCTCTCAACTGTTCTCCTTTCTCCCTGCACCTTTTCTTTCACAGCAGCTTCCCCAGTTTTCTCATAGCCTGTACCCTGTCAAAGCACTTGGCTCTTGGGGTCTGTTGCAGAAATCCTCTTGCTCCCTGGCCTTGCTCCCTCCAGCACAGTTATTGCCCTCTGCTAGCGAAGCCAGCCTTCTCTTTGTCCTCCAGTCCTGCTCATCTGCCCGGCCACAGCTCAGCAACCTGCTTTCCTTTTGCTCCCGCTGCTGCTCGCCTGACTGCCATTTGCACGGCAGGAGTTGATCCTGCTTTGCACCCCAGCTAGAGGCCCTCAGAAGCCCCTCCCAGCCCTTCTCTTTGTAATTTTAAAGTTAATACCCGCACAAAGTTGTGAGCAAAAAACCCTCGTTCCCCAAGTCACTCTCCAGGGTTATGTGAAGGCATGGCTTGTGGTTTCCCGTAAGCCAAAGCAGCTCTAGTCTGCTTGTGTACACACACACACACACAGCACGAGATGTCCCTTGCCTGGGCGATCTCGGATCCTCAGGAGGTGCTTTTGGGTAATATGAGCACAGGTGAATGATAGAAAACTTTCAACTGGAATAAACATCGGAGTAAACTTCTGTGAAATACTCCTGGGCTAAGCACTGCATCTGTACATGCATGATGCTTTGTCCAGCACATTTGGAAATCTTGGTCAAACTGTCAACTGCTTGGCTTTTTCTCCCAAGTAAAGCATCCGGGGTGAAAAAGAGGGTAATCCCAGAGATGTCGTATGGTAAGCTTTACACAGGACAAAGAGTCTCTGCTCCTCCGAAGTTTATTTCGTGAGCTGAGGAGCGGATAAAGAGCAGGTAAACATGAAAAGCAGCATGAGGGGAAAAAACCTCCAAGACAGCCCGGGGGAGCAGGAATAGCAGTGGTCGTAGCAAACCAGTACAGCAAAATTTTGGAGTTTGGTCCCACTCCTTTGATATTTAGCCCTGATTTTTGTGATATTTGGGAACGGAATCCTGGGAGCTGCAAAAATTTACTATATATCACCTCCCTCCTCTCTCAGCATTTCTGCTGCTCTTAAAGTGGATTGCACATTGTGGTTAGTGGTATTTCTGCCTCTTTTGCTGTTTTTCCATCCTCTTGTCCCCCAGCCACAGGCTGGATTTCTGGGGATCTGCGTATGAAATCCTTTGCCTTGTGAGCCAATTTCTTCCAGCAGCTTTCGTAGACATTTTCTTTGGTACATGCAGGCCCCCAGTGACAGCTGCAGTTTTGGGGAGGCTTGAAACATCCTACTGACCTGTTCCCGTGCCTCCTGAAGTCAATGAGGTTTGTGCTTGGTTTCCTAGAAGGCAGACTCCAAGGCAAAGTGTTTGCCTCCCAGGTAGAAGAATACCAAGAATCAACCCTGATCTATCACCTCTTTTCTTTTTCTTCCTCTCTGCAGGAATGGACATACACATACAACCACCAAGTCCGCCAGCAGCAGCTGTGCTTGTCTGTGTACACCCTCTTCCCCGGTTCCCAGGTGCTGCTGTCACCTTGCAAAGAAGGTGACAACAAGCAGGTGAGCCCTTTCATTGATCCCCCATTTTCTTCGAAGTTCCCTTTCCTTCAGCATAGTATTACTGCGCGTCAAATCACCCATGTGCTCTGACTTCATCTGGGAAGCATAGTCTATCTGGGAGTACAGACTCTGGCCTGTTCAGCCCTTTGCCTCTTAAATGAGTGCGTTGATAAGGATGTCTATTAGTGTGGGTGGTGATCTGGATACTTACACTGCAGAAGTCAAACCAAAACTGGCAATTTAGTTTGCACGGGCTGCCAGTCAGCCAGCAGATGCTAAAATTTCTCTGCAGTTAATCACTGAGCTGGCATTTGAACCAGTGACCTGGGGAAAAAGCTGTTATTAATATATTATCTTTCTGAAGCCAGACAGAGACTGAGTTTAAATGAGTGTGCTTCTGACGGGAGAAATGCTCAGCGTGCGCTCTGCTGGGTGTGGGCTGGGGGACCCTGTACTTCCCAGCATCAGGCCACAAAGGCTTAGTGACGACTGTCCTTTTGATGCTGGAAGAGTATAGTAAAAGCATAATGAGGAGGAAGCTTGTTCACCCTTGTTTCCCCTGTTTCTTCTCTCGTGTGTCTGTCCTCAGCGTTGGGGTAAAGTTGGGTCGCACATTGAACACATAGTTTCACGCTTTTGTTTGGACACTGAGACGGTCGGGGACACGAATGAGAGCACCAAAGAGCTTGTCATCAACCCTTGTGAGAGCACAGCCATGAGTCAGCGCTGGGACATGGTGATGTCTTGACTTGCTGGAGGACTTACACAGCGGGGATGGGCGCTGAGACATTGCTTCATGCAGCCAAGATGCACCAGATGGAGCTCAAATGCAAAACCATTGGGGGTCCTTGTGTATTATGGGACAGGAGAAGAATCACTCAAATAAAAATAAGGACGTGGCGCTCCAGGTTGAACAATGGATGTTGTCTGCACGGCATGCAGCTGGTATTGGCCTGTTGGCAGTCATACATTCAAAGAGAAGGGATAGCAAAAAAACAAACTTGAAATGTTTTAGAGGGATACCGGGGCTCCTGTGATGGGCCCTACAGAAGTTTGGTGTGCACAGTATTTATTAATCTTTCTGGAAACATAGGTAGAAGAGCCTTGGAGACCAAAAGGAGACTTGGACTCAGCAACACAAGCATTTCAGTAGCTTTTGGGGGGTGATGCTGGTGTGCAAGGAGAGATGTGCCAAGGGATGCTAAGAAACATCGCCTAGGATCAAGTGGAAAACACTGAATTATCTTTGCACTTTTCATTGCTGTGGATGAGTTTGTCTTCTGCAGACAATGTGGGTGGAGCCATGTTGCACGTTTGAATTTTTATCTGATCCACGTACATATTGTGTATACAGAGGCAGCGCAGTCATTTATGGCTGTGGTCAGGATCAAACCAGCAAGTAAGGGGAGTCGGGCTCAATGCTAACTGCACGTGGAGGTTGTTGAATCTACAAAGCCCAAGCAAACAGAGGATTCAGTGTGTGAGATTAAAGGATATAAACTGCTGTGAAGCTGGGAGGAAAGTCAGTAACATGATTATTTTTCCTCTCTGAAGGCCATGGGTGAGCCTCAGTCACTGAAAACTCCCCTATAATTTCACTCTGTGTCTCTCACTGCTTCAGATCTGGAATAAGTCAAATTTTCACTTTTCTTCTATAAAAGTAATATTTTTGGTAATTGAAGGTAATTGTGTCATATTTGTCTTCCCCAATTTCCAGACTACGGAAGAGGGGACTGCCATGAAGTGCTGCTACTGAAGGAATGGAGGAGGTACTTAAGACTAGAGACTACTCTGAGAAAGCCAAAGGGCTATTACCTGGTTTTGCTTCCCAGGTGTCTTGTAGCCCAAGATGTGAAGTAATGAAGAAAAGGTTTGGGATTCCCCTAGTCACACCTGTGAGCAGGGAACCCTAGGTCACAAAGTACCTCTCTCCTGAAGTCTTACAGCATAGGCAGACTTGGCAGAAATTATTTCTTCAGGTTTTGGAGATACGTGATTAACCAGAGGTCATGTCAGGTGCTATTGCTATGTGGGCGTGAGGTGGCTGCCAAAGGAGAGTAGGACAGAAGGCTTCAGAAGGGTCTTAAGAATAGGAGAAGACTGGAAGGTGCTTTCCAGCCTGTCCGTCAGAGGAGATCCCACCACAGCAACAGATAGCAGGCAGTGAATCACCAAGAGCTGCACACACAGCTCTTGTGTAGTAACAACTCTTGAAGAGAACTTGTGCAGAACCAGCGATGTGACTTGAAAAAAATAACAGCCTGTGTCTCTGAAAATGCTAGGGTTTAATGAAAATCCTATCCTTTGTTCCCTGTGCTGCAAACTACAGGTAAAATATCACAATCTTCGAGCCTTCAAGTGCTCTCAGCATCCCTTCTCGAATAAATTGCTGGCTTTCAGGATTTTACCGCCTCAGTTTCTTCTCCCTCAGTGCTTGGAGAAAGCTGTATGTGTAAATCTCCCTGGCTGTAGAGGCAGAACCAGTATAACTCTTTATTTACAAAAGGTCAGAGGGTATTAATGCTTTGCCCGTGCTGCAGTGATTACTAACCTAATCAAACTCCCTTGGTGCAATCCTCGAGGGCTTCTGTAATGAAAGGGCTGGAGTAAGCTGTCATTTCATGGTAGGAGATGGCATTGTTTCCATGTCACCACTTTGCAGAGAGAAGTATTAAAATGGAATGGACCCATTTCTGTTTAACTGAACTGGGAAATATCACACTACTTTTCACACTAGTGATGACAGGCAAGTGGTAGTAATTCCCTGCCTAGTGCTAGCAAGGGAAAGCAGCTCCCAAGAGCTTGCAGCTTAACATGTTCGCACCTGTACCATGCCTGCAGCCTGGGACTGCCCAGCTGCAGGCATTTCTATTCTGAAAACTTAAAGAGACAAACAACTCGGCATCAGTTTTGAAGTCCAGCACCCAGCAGGTACACTCTGACCAAGACCTAAGATCTGTTAAAATAACCTTTGGTATTTTCCAACTAGGCCAAAAATACCTGTTCTGCTGACAGCCAAAGCTCTCTTAAACAGGTGATTCTTTGCCTTAGCAGAAACTGCTACCTCACTACACATGTGTGTACCTGAGCACACGGACCCATGGGACCTGTAGGGATGTGTTCTAGGAAGAAGTTATTTGACCAACTTTTCAGCTGTCTTGCATTTTGTGAAACCCAAAACCTATACCAAACCCCTCCTATTCCAAAACATGCGCTAAGGTGATGGCTGTGAACTTGTTTGGGGGTGGTGGAAGGCAGGCAATGGGGAAGGTGACATCGGGCACCTACAAGAAAGGTCCCTTACAAGAAAGCAGCATCATTCAGATAAGTCTGTCGCAGGGTCAAAGCCACTAAGTACCTGACAGACCTGGGGAGCAGCAGCCACTTAGCAAACTGGTGATCGTGTCTCACACATCCATTGGCCATAACCCTTATACTGCAGTTTGTTTCGTGGTCCAAGAAATGAGATTAGCCCTATGGATCAGCAGTGTTTTTGGAGAAGCCTGAGGGTATCAGCCTGACTCCTGTGAAGCTTTATATAAGCAGGCAATGGACTGGAAGTCTCCAGAGTTAGCCCCAGTATGGCATGTAGCAAATCTTCTGCTTAGCATCCCTGCAAAGAGACCTTGCATCATGTCAGGGGAAAGGTTAACTGCGGCTGAAATCCAACTCATACCTTTAGGTTTATTTCGCTTATTAAAATACTCTGGAGACAGATGAACCTTTTTTTGCTTTGTATTTGTTACTTGCCTAGATGTTTATTATCATGCTGTGAACAGATACATATGACATTGATAGGTGTATCTAGATAGGCTCCTATGCCTGTACCTCTTAAGCTCTCATGTCATTTGGTAGTAATTCTTTTTTGGTAACATTTTGCACTGACTAGCAAGAACAGAAGATAAAGTAGGAAATACAGTTCTAATGCTATCTGTTCAGCTTTGTGACAGCCTTTATGATCTCCAGGTAAGTCACTTGTGCCTTGGGAAAATTAGATTCAGAGCAGGAAACTTAGGGCTAGAACTACTACTCCTTTTTAAGGAGCCAACCAAGGTTATGCAAAAAAAAACCAAAAAAGCACCTTAACCTTCTCCTTCACTCCCAAAGGAGATCCATGTTCCAGTGAGAACAAATCTACCTGGTTTTAGTTGGGCTGGGGGAAGTCTTACAATCCCTAACTTGCTGCATATCTGATTTCCACGTATTTTGTGCTCATCCTCTCTCTGTACCGGTGCGGTGCCATGAGATAACAACACAAAGCATCAGTGCTTGGAACCTCAGCTTACAACATGCCAATGTATTAATTTAGTAGTAAAGAGAAGGAAATTGAATTGAAAGATCTTTGATTATCCAGTGAGGCAATAGGCAAATGGGGCTGGTGGGTGACGAGTGGTGGACTGTGGTTCAAGACAAACACCAGCCCTGAGTGCTAATCCCTTCTGCTGCTTCTAGGAGTGACTTGGACTAGCTTACTTCATTTCCGTGCCTCAGTTTCCCAAACTTTTAGTGAAGACTGAATGTTTTGAACAGTGAGAAGGCCAAGTATTAGTTTTTGTTGCATGCAATACTGTCAGTACTGGACTGGCAATGGACTGGCAGCCTCTGGAGTTAGCCCCATGGTCCCTTATTATCTACCTGTACAGGGTCTGGTTTGCATGCAGTTAATTTTCCTCATAGCAGCCTGTATGGTGCTGTGTTTTAGACTGGTGACCAAAACAGTGTTGATAACACACAACAATGTTTTAGTTAATATTGTGCTTGCAGTGTCAAGGACTTCTCCATCTCTCACTCTGCTGCCCCAGCGAGTAGGCTCGGGTTGGCAAGGGGTTGGGAGGGGACACAGCCAGGACAGCTGACCCAAGCTGACCAAAGAGATATCCCATGCCATGTTACATCGCACTCAGCAATAAAACTGAGGGGCAGGTTTTCCACAGTAGGTGTTGCTCGGAGGCTGGCTGAGCATCAGTCTGTGGGTGGTGAGTGACTGCGTTTGCACGACTCGGTGTTTTTTGCTTTTCCCTCACCTATTAAACTGTCTTTATCTTGACCCACAAGTTTTTCTCACTTTTGCCCTTCTGATTCTTTCCCCTATCCTGTTTGGGGTGGAGTGAGTGAGTAGTGACTGGGAAAGGGCTTAGCTGCCAGCCAGGGTCAACCCACCATGCTGCCTTGAGCAAACCAGGGTTTGTAGTGTAGCTGGCTGGTATTCTTCATGGCATGGACTCTGATCACAACTGTGCAATAGGATCTGCCCTGCTCAAATTTAAGATCTTAAAAGCTCTAGTGAAAAGCTACGGGCTAGAATAGTTTGTAGAACTGGTAAAGGAAGCAAAATCAAACAGATTACGAACTACTGATGATCAACATACAAGCAGCAGAAGAAACTGTAGCTCAATAATGTTCTGGATAAATTAATTTTGAATGATCAGTCCAGCTCCAGTTTTAATATTGCACGGCTGCTTTAGATGGCTGAAGAGTTTCAGGAAGCCTGGTACGGGTGTCCAGCTTACATTGAGACTTAAGGGCTGAAATCCAGTGGAATTATTCCAGGTTTATGGATGTTTTCCTTATGTCCACTGTTCTGTTACTCACTGGAAGTGCCTTCAGAACCCTGTAAGAATAAAAACCTGTTGCAAGCTACTGCCTCTCCAATTGAGTCTAATTAAGTTGAGCTGCATTTTAGCTTAGAGCTGATGAAAAACAACATAAATTTGCCAGTAAGAACGCTGCTTTTGCGGTGTTGGGGGCTTTTTTTTTCTCTGGTATTACTTGGGCACTAAGGAAATCCAAGCAGGTGTGTGTGTGATGTGCAAAAGAAAACATGACTAAGTTTCAAGGTTGCGTTTTGCATAAACACTCATCGAGCAATTTTCTATCAACTGTCCATCGCAATGGCTGATGTCTCTCATTTTCCTGTGCTTTATGTGGAAGAAATGTGCAGACAAGACATTGCTACTCTACAGAGTTAAATTCAGTTTTAAACCCAACCAATCAACCTAGGAGGAAAAAAAGTAAAAGGAACACTAAAAGCTTATACGTAACCTGATACATGTAATAAAAGACAGATATTGCAAAATCAGGACTGTTGCCAGGCTGAAAGGTTTTGGAGTCTGCAAGTCAGTAGGAATGTGCTTAGGGTTATTTTTAAGAGAAGGGTGGAAAAAAGAGATCTTAAGTGTTAACAAATTTGCTGATTGTAAACAGACTTTTTCCTGCAGTCTCTGCAACCCAAGCTGTCTTACCTTGGGCTGTGAGCTGATCACAGACAGAAGTGTCCTGGCCTAGCCTGTTCCCACTACTCAGACTGAGAGAAGTGGGAGCAAGCGAACTCCCATCTAAAGGTCAAGTTGATACAAGTCTTACTAGTTTTAAAATTTATTAGCTTTATCCTGTGTGAGAGAGAAGGGTTGCTTTCCCTGTAGGGTAGCACAGGGTAGCAGCTGTCTCTGCTGCAGCGGGGAGTCCTCTGCCAGGATGCTCAGGGTGCATGAGGCACCTTAATGCTGTGGCAGGGTCCTCTACAAACTGGCAGCGTGACCTCCTGGCCGTGGGCTGGAGTGGCTGTGCTTTGTCTGAGTAAGCTACAAATTCAGCCCCGGTGACTCGGAGCTACACCATGGGGTCAGGTTTGTAACGCAGCACCGGAGCAAAGTCGCCTGCGATCCTCAGTTTTCTTACTGAAAAAAGCATGTACCTCTGCGGTGCTCCTGTGGGTCCTTCAGGGCAGCCGTGCTTGTATCAGGTGTTAAACATGTACTACATGGTCCCAACTAACTCTGACCACGGACACACGTAATGATCCAGGGGTGTGTGCATCTCTGCAGCAGGCAGATACAATGCCATGCCTCCTTCTCTCAGCTTTGGAGAAGTTGCCTGAGCCTATTTTAATGGAGATCAGCATCCTGGTACTGTAACAAGAAGCGAAAGAGCATGCAGTCTTGGGACAGAGTGCTCTTAATCCTCATCCTGAGGCTGCTTTCACCTCCTTACTGATCCTTGGGGATTTGATCTGGGGAAGGGTTGTGCACAAACTAAGGTGAAAGGGAGTTTTCCTGGAGGTTTGGCAGCTGTGGGAGGTACTGGCAGGTAGTCTGACACAAGAGCTGACGGAGGGCAAGGTGGGTGGGTTCACAAGATGCACGGTAAATTGTGGAGGTGTGAGGTTGCTGCTGCTACAGCAGGTTAGGTGAGACTAGGGAGTAACCAAGGACGTTACAAATCACCTAAGCATGAAAACGCCTGCTCCCAGGGGTGCAGAGAGCCTGGGTGGATCTCAGGTCAGCACCCTGCATTTTCAGAGTTTTTTATTTTGACTGATAACTGATCCAGTGGCTTGAAATGGCTGCCCCAGAATGCTGTAGGGGTTAAAAGAAATTTGCTTATCTGGTCACAACATATTTTTGCCTCCATTAGTGAACCTGTTGTTAGGGTAGCAATGGATTATTCAGTGCCTTGGAAGTGAAGCCTTGATTTGGACACGGCATATATGTTGATAACGTGCATTGCTTGTCCTGTCTCTGCAGCTTTGCATTGACAAACACTTTGCATGTTTGCAGTGGATCCTTAGCTTGAAAGATCACAGCCATTGCATCTTGAAATTGATTTTCTTCTGCAAAGAGATGTTTGAAGTAAAAACCAATTTGATTTTTATAAACTACATTAGATATAAGAAGGTGTCCCCTCAGAGTGCATGGGATCACCTTTGAAGTAATTTTCACCCTACCATGAATAACAGGTTGCACAATAAAAGGAATTTCTTACAGCTGATCTGATCTCTACCCACCCGTGAGTTGTCTCTGAAATGAGATAAACCTATCTACTCTAATTCAGGACAGGTGTATCATATTTCCCCATCATATTACAGAGACTCATGAGGCCTGGTGGTGTAACCCAGAGCATATTGCCAGCGCAAGAAAGGCAGCTCTGTCTGCTTTGATGGCCTTGCCTTGCAAATAAGATGCCAGGCTGTTCCTGCTGCCTTCAGGAGGCAGCAAGCTGGTCTGTGAGGTTCTACCTGGGCTGCCAGTTGGTAAGTGATGGCTCTGGAGGGTCACGCATGCAGCTTGCTTTTCTCTCTGGGTAGATTCAGTGTTTTGTACTTTTCTTCTCTCCCGGCTCTGGCCAGTCCTGTACTTCCAAACGGGTCCTCAGCTAGTGTCTCTCTGTTTAGGTGCTCTGGCAGCCAACCTACAGACAACAGCAAAACAGAGAGTGTGCTTTAAAGGGAAGAGCAGTGAGATTAAAAAAAAACCCCACACAACAAAACCACTGCTTTTCCTTCACTCCCTCCTCCCCATCTCTCTTAGTCTTTTGTAATACGTTTTCCTGATGTGTGCTAACATCTAATTTTTAGGATACCTACGAGGTATTAGGGCTTGGGAAACCACTTTGGTAGTGGAGATATAGGTGCACTTGCAGTGCAACTCCTGTCTGGAGTCATCCCCTCTCTTCCCTCAGCACAAGGTTGCCAGCTTCAGTTGTGCCAAGACTGGGTATGTTTTGTGGGTCCTGCATTGCCATTTTCCCTTGGCGGGAGTGTCAGGTTGGCTCATGAACACCGAGATGTTATCCCTGAACCGGAGTATGATGGACTCCTAGCCATAGATGCAAACTCAGGGTGTTTCTGAGACAACAGGGAAAAAGACCCTGGCTGACCAGGTACAGGTCATTCTGCAGGGAACGGGGTGACATTCACAGCTGAGCTTGTTGCCTTTGGTGTCAGAAAGCAAATCTTCTGTTGGTTTGCCTGTATGCAGCTGTGGCAATGAAAGGTCCCATATTCATGTATCAAGATAATTAATGGTAGTTGTCAAAAGGTGCCTGAGAGTGTAAGCATCCAGAAGGGAAAGGAAAAATTCATGGTTCCTCAGTTGTATTTAGTAAGAAGTAACTGGACTGGGGGAAGAAAAAGAACATGTCCTTAACTTGACTTCAAGTTTTTGTGGCAAATAATAATGGTAGCGGCTGTGAGTGGGTGGATGGGTGTGAAGGGACTAGCACTATCCAGTCTGTGATTTAAAAGGTCATCCCTGAGCTGTTTCAATGTGATGCAATGGGGAGTTAAAAGCTCTGCTTTATAAATTGTGTGTCCTGTGTGCTCAAGTGTGCAAGGCTGTGCTGGGGCCAGGGGAGCCCTATCTCCCCAGGCTTCCAGTGACAGCTTGTGGAGAATCACCGGCGGTGAGCTGTGCGTGCCCTGGGCATGCAATATACCCTCCTGGTATGAGATGCCTGCTCCTGGGGGGACCGATACCAACACCAGCAGAGCCAGTGGGAGCCCGTTTACCTTCGGTGGGGCCCTGATGGAGGGAGAAGCCAGGTCTGTTCAGGCAATTGCAAGTTGTTCCTTGGATTCTGCTCTTTCTAGGGCACTCAGCTGTCTGGTGCATCCTTCAGCCTGCTTGTCGGCATATTATCAGCTAATTTAAAACGACTCAGACAAGCCCTTATCAGCACATGAGACCAAAGGGTGTTAGTGGGCATGATGACAAGGAAGGCTTTTATGAGCCACTTCATAAAGCCAAATCCTCAGGAGATACTGAGGCCGTAATTAGATTTGAAGATTCTTGTTTGTTAGTTTGTTTCTGACCTCTTTTTTACCCTCTTTCTTTCTTTCTGGTGGCAAATCAAGGAAAAAATTGGAGCACTCGGTTCATTCTTGTGGAGTCAGAGTGCGGCTGCAGGCTCTTTACTCAGTGACACAAAGGGATTACAACTTAATACCAAGTAGCCTGGGAGAAGTGTGAGCATGAAAGTATAGTGGTCTTTTGCTGTAGTGTGGATCCCTTGTGTATCTGCCTTGAAAAGGCCTCCCAAGCCTTAAGAGCAATTAATAATGAAATCAGCTAATAACAAGATCTGCCACGCGAAGAGAAAACTAGCTGGTATTTTGTTATGGGGAGGAAAATGAGCAAACCGGCAGGGGACATGCTGATCGTGTCTGATTCATGTTGTCTCTATAATCCCAACTAAAGTTTTAACAGTCCAGAAAGATGAATTACCCACTCTAACCAACACACGGATCAGCATGGGGTTTATTAGAAGCTGGCTATCATTTAACAATGTCAGAAGTGTATTTATTATTAAGCAGTAGACTCCACAGTCTAAATGGAAAGCCATTACTCCTCCTTAGACACTAAACAAGGTATGTTCATAAAGCCAAATGGGCGATATATTGGATGCTTGCATGAACACAAATACTAGGTCCACTCTACTGGACCTCAGGGCTTTCTATGTTTAGCTAGAGAAAAATAAACCAAAATGTTTTAAGCCACTGGAAGACAAAGCTGTACAGCATATTTTAATTTTGACTCACAAAACTCCCTAGTGACTTCACCCCAGTGACTTGGTAAGAAATGAGAGAGAGGATTCTGAGTTCAGCACTGAGGGATTGGTTAAAAGTAATTGCCTATGGGACATGGTGCAAAAAACACGCAAGAAAACTCTGCACTAGCAACTAGACTGATTTCTAATATGCACTGTGTATTTTCAGCCTCGAGATTGCTCAGAGTCCTTCCCTTTTCCTTGAGACCTCTGTCCTTGTCCATAGGAAGACCAATCAGTAAAACATGGTAATACATAGCAAACATTTTGGGTTTATTTGTCACTACATTAAAGTATACAATATGGAAGCATAAATAATATAGTTCCAGTAAACTACCACTTAACATAGCATTTCAAGCTGGATTTGTGGGAAAGGCTTGGGGCTGGCCATGTTTTCAGTCCAGCTGTGCAAGTACAAAGCATTTCTGTAGGACCAACAAACATACAGTGCTTTCAACCTGTAGCACTGCCAAACAGCTTTAAGCATTTTGCAGTTCTGATATTGCTGCACAATCAAATGGCAATCACAGCAATACTCCTTTCATCTAAATGTGGGAAGAAGTTGCTGGGCACAGCCATCTGACTGATGTGACTGTTTATATTCATAGGCTGCCACAATTAGTTTTAAACATCACAAAGTCTTTTCTTTGCATTTATGAGGCCTTCTCAGCCATATTTTTAACATGTCCTCCTAACGACCCTGATGGGAGATACCTTGAACAAGGCAGATTTCGGAAATTTGGAGCCAAACTGCAGAATGGCGGGGGGGTTGAAACTAGATTATGTTTAAGGTCCCTTCCAACCCAAACCCTCCTATGATTCTATGAGCTGAGAGCTAGGGCAGGCATGGAGCAAACATGACAGACTACTTTTAACTTTCACCCTTTTTTAGCAGCTATTTGGGAATACCTGAATTCTGAAGTTTAAGCAATATTATAAAAACTTCTTGAAATTTCATAATGTTACTTTTAATTAATTCCCTTCATTTCTCAGATTAGAGATTTGTGAATATGATAGACTGGAAATGCAGGATGTAGGTTATGCAGAGTTAGTGCTGGTCTTTAAAACTGCTCTTTACCAAAGGTTGCTTTGTAAAAAGTAAAATGAACCAGTTGACTTTTCTGGTCCTGTTTCTTGTCATGCATTTGGAAGGGGACATACCAAATGTCCATTTGAATGTATTGACAACTGAAACCAGTCTTTGCATCTGCTATGTGGGGCATGGTATCTGCTGTTGGTCTGGGGCATGGATCTGAGGGATCTTGCTATAGCAAGACTTTTTCAGTTCTCCTCACCCTCAGTGCTTAATTTGTCCAATCAAATTTAAAGTCCTTTTGTGTTTCATTGGTATTCCCATCAGCTAGTTCTACCGCTGAACATAGTCTGTCACTGTTCCCTGAATTCCCTGTAACGATTATCCATGATCAAGTCATAAAAGCAGATTTGATATCATCTCAACAAGAATGATTTTTCATCTAGGTGTGATGAATACACCTTGCACTCCAATAGCTTGGATTTGAGCCATGCATAATTTTTGCATTAATTATATCATTACTGTTTAATTGCTGCAATTAGCAGCATCACTTTCTCTGAGCCATCACTGTCATCATATGGCCTCCACATTATAGCAGGCTTTCACTTCTGCAGGCTCCCACCTGTTGGGGCAACCTATGCTGATTCTCATGTATGGGATGTCCACACAGAAAATAAATACATGATCCCCAAATGACAAGTCCAATTGTCTGCTGCAGTGTAACTGATACTCTCAGAAGAAAGTCTTCCTGCTTTCAAAGAACTGTGTTCAATTGACCAGAAGAGAGTACCTCAGCTGCTACCTCTTCTTTGTGAAGGCACCTAAACCCCTGCAAGGTGAGTGCAAACTGGTGCCTCTCCGAAATGGTCATTTTTCATGTGCTCTTCGTGTAGCTTCAGATGGCTCCGCAAAGTACGGGGAAGCTGGAATCAGGTCTCAACCTGAATTTTGAAGAGTTTCATAAACTCAATCTGTATGTCACCATGACAGTAAGTGCCACCTGGAAGTGAGATAGAATCATAAAACAGTTTGGGTTGGAAGGGACCTTTAAAGGCCATCTAGTCCAACCCCCCTGCAATGACCAGGGACATCTTCAAATAGACCAGGTTGCTCAGAGCCCCGTCCAACCTGACCTGGAATGTTACCAGGGATGGGGCATCTACCACCCCTCTGGGCAGCCTATGCCAGTGTTCCACCACACTCACTGTCAAAAATTTCTTCCTTATATCTAGCTGAAATCTGCCCTCTTTTAGTTTAAAACCATTACCCCTTGTCCTATGGGAACAGGCCCTGCTAAAAATTCTGTCCTCATCTTTCTTAGAAGCCAGACCCCTTTAAGTACTGGAAGGCTGTATTAAGGAGTTCCTGAAGCCTTCTCTTCTCCAGGCTGAACAACCACAACTCTCTCAGCCTGTCCTCACAGGAGAGGTGTCCATCCCTCTGATCATTTTTGAGGCCCTCCTCTGGACCTGCTCCAAAGTGCTGAGCGCTGCTTTCCTGTGCTGAGGGCTCCAGAGCTGGACACAGTACTGCAGGTGGGGTCTGACCAGAGCGGACCAGAGGGGCAGAATCACCTTCCTTGACCTGCTGGCCATGCTGCTTTTGATGCAGCCCAAGATATGGCTGGGCCTCTGGGCTGCCAGCCCACCTGGCCTTCTGGGCTGCAAGCACACATTGCCAGCTCATGTCCAGCTTTTCATCCACCTGTACCCCCAAGACCTCCTTGGCCAGGCTGCTCTCAATCCCTTCATCCCCCAGCCTGTACTGATACTGGGGGGTTGCCCTGACCCAGGTGCAGGACCCTGCACTTGGCCTTGTTGAACCTCATGAGGTTCACGCAGGCCCATTCCTGGAGCTTGTCCAGGTCCTTCTGGATGGCATCCCGTCCCTCAGGCGTGTCACCCACACTTGCTGAGGGTGCCCTTGATCCCACTATGTCATTGATGAAGATGTTCAACAGTACTGGTCCCAGTATGGACCCCCGAGGAACACCACTTGTCACTGAGTTGATGTATGTTGATAGCATGTTAGGCTGGGAAACAAAGACCAGGCTGGGAGTGTGTATCAGGAGGCAGGCTGATGCTTAGTTAAGAGTGTGACCACGCTCTTCAACGGCAGTATAGCTGGTCACATAACGCAGAAAGGGGTTCAGTTCATAGCTATTAGGTGCTTCTGGAAGACCTGAGTGCTTGCTACTGTCTAGTGAAAATGTTAAATGGTGGACTAGTAACAGGAGCGTTGTCTGAGAAGAAGCTAGCTACACTTCTGGTGTCATCTGTGAGTACTTTAGGAATCTACCCTCATCTAACCCACTGCTGCATCTGCAGTGGGGAGATTCAATGCAGAGCCAGTTATGGGCTTGTAAGACCTGGGGGAACCCTGTCATGATGAACTGAATGGAAGCATCATGCAGGCAGGCACAAGACCCTCTACTTTCGCCTTACAGCGGGGCTGGGCAAAGCCCAAACTGTTACAGCTGCAGGCTACATCCTCACCGTTTCTGACTTTTTGAGCTAAAATTTTCAACATTACCTCTTGTCAGTCTTCTGCACTAAATTAAAATCCATTTTAGATAATGTCAGAAGGATGCCAGTACAACAAGATATTAATCCTACAGCTATAACATCTGGAGAAAGCTACTGGGACTAGAGCATGCTCATGATATTAGCCAAGTACAGAAATGCATACTTCCATTTGTAGAGGAAAGGGCTTCTTTCTCTGAAGTAATTGCTCTTCCAGTAATCTGATCAACCCTCAAGAGATTATACAAATTAAAACTACACTCCGTTATTCAGAAACAAGATTATCTGTTTAAGGAGAGCCATACTTTGTACTGTGGTTGTTGGGCTCAGGAGGCTTTTCACTGTCTGGATCTCTGGTCTCCCACTCAGTGTTAAACTATCTGCTAACAGCACCATCAGCCATCATTACTTTATTGCACAATATCCATCAAGCAACAAACCCTGGTATTTATTTAGCAGCAGGAGATCATTATCTGGGAGAAGTATTCTTTGCGCCTTTAGATATTCTGCCTTAAATAAGGGTCAACCATCCTGCCAACTGCATAAAACTCACTTTGCTCTGAGTATGAACACTTATTTTGAGTAAAACACAAAAAATGCAAGTTCCTGAACTGCTTTTAACTCTCTGATTTTTTTTTTTCTTTGTGTGTGTGCGCGATGAGAAGGCTGCGTGTATGCTTCTGGAGACTCTTTTTTGCAATGGCTCTTCTGGGAGTTCTTATTATTGTTGCATTCATTTGAGTTTGCTTACACAGACAAAAATCACTCAAGCAAAATCACTGCTGATCACTCTGAAGTGGGAATGACGTTGAGGTGACACTTCTATGGGCTCAGCTGCCTGGATATAAACCATCTTCATTGGTTGCAAAAGCTGACTTGGGAGGGGTTCGATCTTTTCGTGTTTGCTTTCAGGCACTTAGGAAGAAAGGCAGCAATTAGAGAACGTGGCTTTGGGTCGCTTTAAGTCATCCAGCGATGAACATTTATGCCACATATTACCAGATTTTTAAAAGACACTGTTCTGTGCCAGCGATTACCTGCTGTACAGATAATTGTAAAACAAACTCCATATTCCAGTTGACACCCTTTCTAATTACATCTCACCTTCATTAAGCTATTAAAGTGATAAATGCTAGCAATTACATTCAACTCCAGTGAAAACCCTCTGTCTGTGGCACGCACTGACTGCAGTGTGAGTGATTTGCCCAGGAGCCTGGCAGAAGTCTGTCAGCGCTGCAAAGCCCTGAACAAAACCACCACAATAAGAGAAAAAAGAGGAGGGGGAAAAAAAAAAAAAGCCTGCAAAACAGCTCAGCTGATTAGACGGTATCTGACAGTAAAGTCTATACCCAGCATTGAACTGCACAGCTGGCTGGGGCTGATCTGTTGGCCATGAATGGCGGCTTCTTTTAATTTTAATTAGATCTATGCAGGAGGGGAAGATGTGAGCGGATCTGACGTGTGCTTCGACAGGGAATAAGGTGTTCAGTGCTGGCACCAGTGGCGGTGCCGTGGTCCTTGTGTGCTCGCACATTTTGGCTCTCCCGTGTTCTCGCAGGTGCAACCTCCCTCGTGCGAAGGGGCTGCTTTCCTGGGACCCGCGTGGACGGACATCTTTGCTCTGTGCACGTGTAGGATTTACATGTGCGTGGTCACCTGTGCTCTAGCTCGTGCGTGGTCTCTCACACATGAGATGGACACGGGTGGGTAAACAAAAAGCCGCTTTCTGTCACTGGAAAGGGATACGGTGCATGGCAGTTCGCAGGGGCTGCCGGGAGCGCTGCCCTGGGCGCAGGGGGAAGCCATGAGGAGGATTCCCAGGAGTTGAGCTGCCCCGTGGCCGGGGTGCCCCAGCCTCCCTTCCTCCCAGGCAGTCCCTGCTGGAGAATCAGGGGAAGAGCTGGTGAGATTTGGATTTTGGCTAACAAAAGACTTTCCCCCTGTTGAGTGATTTGGGAGAGCAGCAGGAGGGGGAGTAGGGGAGCCAGGGAAGGGAAGGGGCATCTTTGCCCCAGCGCCTACAGCACTTTCTCCCCTCCTCCTTCTCTGACTGTTTTCTGCAGGGCCGTTTCTGCAGTCTCTGTCTTCGTGGCATTTTGCCCTTCTTTTAGCACTTTTTTCCCTCCGGCTGCCACCGCAGTGGCTGCAGGGCTGGGCTGGGCCCCG
>NW_010539994.1:12596-18119 GCF_000687285.1 Phaethon lepturus | reverse complement strand
TCTCCTCAGGGCGGGTGGCCGCCACCACCAGCACCGTGCCCCAGGCACACACAGACTACACAGGGGACAAGAGTGATCTTCCACCGAATTAGAGGGAGCTGAGAGCTGCAACTCCTCTGCCAGCTGCCCACGGGCCTCCCGGGGAAGCGGGAAGACGAGGTGGAGTGCTTGGAGCGGTGTTATTCAGCACGTGCATGGCTGGTGTCCATCAGAGCAGGGCTGTCGTCCCAAAGGTGAAATCCTTTAGCTGATGCCCTGAGCCTGGGTGCCTTGGGATGGCTACTGCCCTGAATCCGGCCCGCAGCCTGGTCTAGGGGAGGAGTGGGGACGGACACCCAAACGGGAGCTCTTCTGGGGCCAGGGAACGGGCCTGAGGGTTTGGAGTCGCCTTGCGGCACGACTCCCTGTTAAGTGGGCAGATGTGGCTTTACAGCAACTGCTGCAGATCTGACCGATTTCAATCTGATGATAGCAAATTTTATTTTTAAACCTCACAATGCTTCGTTATTTCAGCAGTGAGATCAGCCAGCCACTGCAGGAGCAGAAGTTTCTTTTCCTGATGGATTGAGCCAGCACAGGACATGGGGTGATAGGGATTTATTTTTTTGAAGTAAGTATGATAGCTTCTGCAAACTTTTTCCTGAGGGTTTCTGTAGGGTAACTGCTATTACTGCCAAGAGCGTGCCCTGAGCATTCCCAGGCTGGCCCAGCTCCTCAGGGTCGGTGTTTTGGGAGCCAAACAACTGGGGTTTACTACGAATAAATAATTTCCCAGCGAAGGACAGCCAAAGTCACCTCTTCCTCTCATTTCTGATCTTCCTGCAGACAGATTGAGGGCTTCTCAAATGCATTCACTGTCTGAAATTATTTGCTGAATACGGCCATTAGTCATTTCTGATTTATGAATTTTTCAGTCCTTGAGCAGCTCAAAGTAACGTATTTGAGATTCAAAATCCTGGCTGTGCTGATGTGTTGATTAGCTGGTCTGAATGCATTAAGGTACTTGATGTGTTTCTATTTTCTGACTAAAATGAGTGTGACCTTTAAATATTTTGTACTACTAAAAATAATAAGTCATTAAAATCCTTAGTAGCCGGCCTATGCCTTAAGAATATGATCCAGAGTTAGGGAGAAACAGCTCTGGGCTGCTTATTGACAAATGATAGCAGTGGACTTTCCTCCAGCTTCTTTCGACAGGGATAGCTTTTTGATCCATGCGTTGCCTTGCCATATCTGAGTATCTTGCAGAAGCACCCTGAGCAAAGTTATCAGCATCTGTCACGTATTATTTCTTCCCTTTTACCAGAAAAGGAACCGGGTGGAAGGGGATGATTAGTTTTGGTATGAATGCCTTCTCTAGTAAGGACTGTTCCTAGCAAAGCTTTTTGTATCTCAGCTACAGGCTGGACACTACACTAGTCTGTTGATGTGGAAATTCTGTGTGTTTTCACCCAAATGGTGGAAAATTAGTCTGTTTTCAGTGACTCAGTCTACACAATGCTCAATCTATTTTCTGTGACTGAAAGGTTTGCTCAGAATACTATTTTTGAATACATTCTTGCTAATAAAAATATTTAGAAGCACATTTGTAGAAAAGTAAGGAAGTATCAGGAACCTGGAGAAAAAAACAAAGTCTTTGAAAAAGAGGAAAGATAATACCTCAGAAAAAAACCCAGGAGGATTATAAGCCACTTTCATTGAATGCCAGCCCATTGACCTATCTTTCAAATGGCACAAAGTCCACAGCCTCGCTGAACCACCCTGCTGTTGCCATTAGGAAAGGCGCTGGCAGACTGCCACTGCCCAGTCACCTCACAGAATTGTTAAGGTTGGAAAAGACCTTTAAGATCATCCAGTCCAACCATCAAGCCGATACCACCAAGCCCACTAAACCATATACCTCCTGACTGACTATATGTCCTCTTGGTCACTGGGGGAAGAGACGGAGAAATCAGTGGGAGGTGCCTGGTTATGTGCAAGGGTGGAGTTTAGGCCTGGTGTAACTTTCTGTGAAATCAAGGGCACTGGTGTGATACTGGGGCAGAACACCCTGTGGCCCGGCCCTGCCCTGCTCTGCTCTCTAGGCCACAGGGCTGCTTGGAGGTGTTTGTAAGTGGTTTACTCAATCAAGAGTAAACAGATCCATGTACTTTCTTTTTGGAAGAAAGTAAGTTTGTGGTACGGACACATGTCACTTGGCCTTAGGGCCAGACCCAGGCCATTGGCGTTTCCTGTTGTATTTAATGTAGGAATGAAGCCTCAGTGTCTGTGGCTCGTTCATGATGTGGCCGTTGACCCCGGGCAGGGCTAGGGTGCTGCTGCCCTGCCCCAAAATGTGTGCTCCAAGGTCCACTGAAGCTGTTGAATCATTCTGTCAAACTCAGTGGCCTTTGGGTTAGGTCCTGAAGCCAGCAGGCAGTTATGCGTGGTTTTACTCAGAAACCCAGGCCTTGAGCTAATCCCTGGTTAGAGAAACAAGAATTTTGGGTGTGTTTCTGAGAGGGACTCTTGAAATATAAATGGGATTTCATTTTCCAACTAAATGCTTCCTGATTTTGCTTTAGATTGTCTCTCTGTGAATGTTTCACCAGTAAAATTTTCTCTCTGGAGTTCTGGCGAACACAAGGGGGTATAAAGCACACAACTCCTCGCAGTGCCGAGGTGACCAGCTGTGGGGCACGGCCCTGACGGTCCCAGGCACCGACTTTAGCATTGTCCACTGTGAGCAGTGACGAGGAGTTGTTCTGCTCTTCACTTATTTCTCAGCGTTGAATGCGATAACAAGGTCTAACCTGCCTACAAACTGCCGCCGGTGGCAGCGGCAAAAAGCACAAAGGGTGCGTACTTGAAAGGAGGGGGAGTTTAAAAAGTATATCTGCAGTGTAGCTCTGTGGCCTGTGTTGCAGGCCTGGTAACACAGCAAATAAAACAAAGGCACAGAAATCTTCATAAAATATAATTTTTATGATAATCACTTGGCTTTTCCACAGCCTGTAACTGTGCTCATTAACAAAATGCCCAGAGATTTATTAAGCCAGTTTGGTTCATAAAAAAACAATTAAAGATTAACTGTTTTGAAGCTTCCCTGTGTTTTTTATATGTCCAATTTTTAAAACACAATAAAATGTTTTTAATCATTCATCATTCTGACATGGAGTAATGTTTGTTATTACTGTTTGGATTACAGAGCTCCTAGAAGCTCCAGTCAGGGATCAAAGTCTTACTGTATGAGGCACTGTATACACATAATAAATAGCAGCCTGCGGCCCCAAAGAAGCTGCAGGATGGGAGATCTATACTATATAATTTTCAGGTTTTGTCTCCCAGCAATGCAGTGACCTCTTTTCTCTCTCCGTCTCTAGCTGACAGTCCAGTTATTTAGCATGAAACCTGTCTTTGTGACTTCCTTGCAAGATGCTGCAATGCTCTCTGGAGCCCATAGTTAATAGGACCATCCTCGGTGCTTTGGCAGGAGGATATAAAGGGAGTGGAGAACAGGAAGGTAATTCTTTGTTCTGGGAATCTGATTCATCACAGCCCGCAGTATTTCCTCCTCAATACCATTCTCTGTCACTCACTAGGACATATATTGGGTCAAACACAATATAGTTTGATTCTCCAGATAATGGCTACTGAGGTCTGAACTCGGAATGCTGCAACAAGCTCCGTAATTGAAATTCAGACTGCAGGAGAGAAATAGCTTAGTCTTCATTTCAGCACATCACACACATGCTTATACAGAGTTTTCTCTTGGATGCAGTAAACAAGGGGCTTGATTCAGTATTGCCTCAAAGTCTTATCCCACATTAGTGAACGAAATATCACAGTACAGAGAGGTCTCAGCATTGATTGTTTTTAAGTTCAAAGTGTCTCATCTTCTTGCTCCGGAGAACAAATTTTTGATGGTTCACTGTGGCAGAGTCAAGGTCCCTGCTTTGTGTTTGGGAGCTGCTAGGATGGTGTTGCCTTTTCTTTTCCATTAGTGAGTCAGGAGAGCTGCTTCCCATACTCACCCCCTTTCTGCATCTCTGCATGGCTCACCAGTATCAGGTAGCTGGAGGAAATCAGATGACTGGGAGAAGGATGAGACCTTTCTCATCAGGTGGGTTGTAGGGGATGCGACGCTTCTCATCCAGCTCTTGCTCCATCTTAAACCCTCTCTTATATTAGTGCTGGTATAGTGAGATTAGTGATCTGGTCTGGGATTTTCTAATAAGCTCACCAAATTTAAAATTAACATGTTCTGTTCCAGAAAAAGTTAGAAGTAAAAATGTGCCAGGAATTGAGGCACTATCATGTTGTTTTCCAGCCTATTTTCAGATACTCCTGGGTGCTTCCCAGCATGGTATTGTACCAGTTTTGCTTGCCTCAATGGGGAGCAACCATTTCCAAGTCTGTCTCACCCTGGGGTCATACTTGCTGAGCCTTGTCCACTGCCACAGTGTCCTTCTTCCTCTTCAGGCACTGCCTTGCATTTTACACTTTTTTTACTGGATGGAACAATTTTCATAGAGTGATCCTCTGTAATACACATGAGACTTTGCCCTTCTATTTACATTCTTGTTCTATATTTTTGGCTCTGTTTCTATCCTGGTTTGTGACTGTTACCCATAGCCTCTTGTGCTTGACCACAGACATTTTCTAGGGTTTAGTCCTCCCCTTCCTTCTCCCTCAAGAAGGAGGTGTTTAGAAATACAGTGCAGTTTGGCTGGAAAAGTTAAATGCAATCTGTGATGTACTTCCTTAATACATTGTAGGTAATCAGGGAAGAACATTAGTTGAAACGTCCATGAAAAGTGTCAGAAATGTTCTCTAGGGACCATACGCTGTTCTCTGTACTGGTATCTTGCTCTCCCTATGTGCACTGAGCCCTAGCTAAATGCCTTATCTATCTAAGGTATTTAATTAATACCTCAGGTACAGTACCAATCCTCATTGTTCTGCGGGCTGAGAGAGCAGAGTCGGGGGAGCAGGCCTGTGTTATCATAGCATGTTGTGCAGGTCTGAGAGGGGACTTTCAGCCTGACAAAAGAGCTCAGGGCTGGAGCTGCTCTGAAGCTGCTCATGTACCTAACAGGAGCCTGCTGCCAGCACAAGCGCGGGGAAAGAGGTTACAGCAAAGGGCTGGCGTGGGAAACGGTGCGCCTGACGCACCACGGGCATGTGGCAACAAGCTGGAAAATGAGGGCAAACACTAAACTCTTTGTTTTCAAGGGTGCTGCAGTGGCATGCACTGATACATTCGTTCATGCAGGCCACAGCTGGCCCCTCGCAGTTCTTGGAAAGCAGAATTTGGGGAGGACAGTTTTCTCCATCAGGCATTTAGCCGTTTGTATGTCTGAACCCAGAGCCCTGATGCTGTGCTGCTCAGGACGACTGCCCCAGGGAGGGCACCACTGGGCTCTGTGCCTTAAATTCTCCACTTGCTCTCTAGACCTTCACCACGTGGTCTTTGCTTTTCTTTCGGCTCAGATGGGCTTGAACCTTTCATGTGTCCTAGGCACTAGAGCACCAACCAGAGCC
>NW_010539994.1:8661-12565 GCF_000687285.1 Phaethon lepturus | reverse complement strand
CTTTCCTTCCAAGTCTGTACTGGTATTAAAAGTTCATCCAGGTAAATCCCTAAACTCTGTCTACACAAAATCTTGTCGCTTTTTTCCTTCTCCCTTGATGGCAGCCCTCAGCAGCAAAATGGTCTCGATTATTGGAGGAGCCCACTTTTGTCTGGAGCATTCCTCCATGGCTTTACTACCCTTCCTATGCCTTTCAAGGGGTCATGTTCTCCTTTGGTTTGGTTTGAGCTGAAGCAACACCTCTGAACAGTGTTGCACAGCCTCAAAAATAAGCTGAGCTGCCTTCTTTATGGGCGGTGTTTTGATTTTTACTTGCTGTCAGTCAGATGAGCAAGCTCAGAGGCACATGACTGTTGTCAGGCTGGTAATGTTTTAGTTTTTTTGTTTGTTTTTGTTTTTAACCACCCAATCCTGTGATGTTGGCAAGTTGCTGATGCTGTTACAAAAGCTGTGAGATGACTTTTCTCTTGGACAAAATTATTCTTGGAGAGAGACCAAATGGGTCTCTATTGATAAGGGGCACAGAGCATGTACTGCTTTTTTCACAGAAAGCTCTAGCAGCAGCTGAATGCAGGGCAATGACAGATGCCACACTCCACCTTGTGCTGTGGTTCATCTTCTGCCGAGCAGGAGATGCTCTGGGATGGAAGTGAGTTTGGGCTCAGTGTATGTGAGAGGAACTGTGGAGTGTCAGTTATCGAGAGCAATGGGTGGTAACTCCTGGTTGCAGTGGGGCAGAGTTGATCCAAATGCTACAAAAACCTGTTTTAGTCACCCTGTGTATTCCAGGGAGACACAGCATGATCCTGGGAGCCTTGCACCTGTGCTCCCTGGGGCTGCAAGGAGAACTGCCTGCTGTCCCATCCCAGAGGCAGAAAGCCCTGTGCCTGTACCTGTGCTTGTCTTGCCCAATGTGGTAACTGAGATGAACATGCTTTTTTTCAGACATTACCAGCAGGTATCTGTCTCTTGGCATGCTCCCCATCCTCTTTCAAGACAGCCTTGCTTTTTAAACTGCTAGGTACTTTGCAGGTATGTATTTTTGGGTATTACTGTTTCAGATGAGGTCACTTGTGTTGCATCAAGAGAAGATGAAGCCAGCATCATCAGAAACATCTGCTTGCTGTTTTTTTATCTTTTGAATTTCCAGAAGTTTTCTGATGGGAATGTTAGTCTGGGAAATTAATTCAGTTTCTCCTTCTCTCTCATTATTTGTATTTCACGGAACCGATATATTTGAACAATGACCAACGCTGTCAGCATACAACATGCTTACTAAGTGGTGGAGAAGCTCCACAAGGGCTTCTTGCAAGGCAAGGCTAGGACGTTTTATGTCTGTAACTTCCAGCCACCTCATGGTCTTAATTCCACTGTGACAATATTAGGGTTTGCCATAATCAGCTTCAGATCCCTCTTCTCCCCTGCCCTAATTCGGATGGTAAACCCATTTTCAGGTTTTGAGTATATGCTGGAGAACATGCAATACCAGAGCAGCTATCATCTGGCTTGTCTGAAATTGCAGCCTTTACTATCTCTAGGTGTTGGATATCTTGTGGGAGCAAGGAGGAAACGTGGACAGCGAGTTGCCTATCTGACTGGAATACCAGCAGCGCATCCTTGTTGGCACCTTACAAGTGACAAGACGTCGGGGAAGAAGAAGCTGTGCTGTGAAATATATGCCACTAGTCAGCAAAGACTGAGGCGAGGACTGTGAACTGCAAAAGTTTCCAGTAAATTGTCTGTAAATGATCTGCAGGCCAAGGATTCTTCATTAGAGGATGGCAGGAATGTTTCTGAAAACCAAACAAATGTGAGACTACTGCAATCTGTTCACACCAAGACAAAAACAAACCAAAAAAGCGTGAAATAAATCATCTCGTGCCTACAGGGCTTTAACAAGGGCTTGGACACAGAAATGCCAAACAAGGGCTAATATGCTGATGAAAACAAGAACTTCATTTTGATGTGCCCTCCACAAAGGTCTGGCTCTAACGGAGTCCCTGCTGGTTCATGGAACCCAATACCCGCTTATGAAGAGGTAGGTGAGGGACCTTGTGGTAAGAAGGGCAACAGTGCTTCTTCACTTAGTGGACGCACTCACCTCACTGAGCGGTTACGAGCTCAGCAAAAGGTGGTAAAGCAAAACAGCAGTGCTATGACCAGATGAAAGGGTATCCATGTCTCTTGCAAGGATAATGTTATGAAAGCTCTATTTAAAAAATGCTTTGATGTTACTCACGGTGATGGGATGGGCTCATTCTCAAGGAACGTTTCAGTGCTAGCTGCTGTGGGGCCAAACTGGGCTTTCAGTTTTGTAGAGGTTCACTACATTCAAAGTGCTTTCATATTCTGTTCCTCATACAAATGAAAAACAAAGTCTGAAATTTCCTGGGAAACCATGCTCTGAAAAATAATGTCAGACTGAATGTAGTGAGCTATTGCAATAACACTTGGAATCTTTTTTACATTGCAATGTTAAACCTTTTGGATAACACAGAGAGGATCCTGAAGTGATGGGTTTTTCATAAACAAAAAATGAGGCTATTCCAAAATCAAAATGGAGCCTAGTGGCATTATTGAAATGTATTGTGTCTTTCTCCTGGTGAAAATTCATTGCTAGTGGCTTTCATGTTTGACAGATTGGCTTTTTTCTGAAGGAAAAATATTCCACTGGGAAATTCTAGTGCTAATATGGGTGTCAGTAGCAGGCTGCCTGTTTTATTTTTTATTCTTTTTATTTTTGTTCTTGAAGAATTCCCACTGTAGTTCTGAAGTTGGTGGATATTTCTTCCGAAAATAGGGCTCCAGAGAGAGATATTTTCACACCACATGCCCCCTCCCTCAAGTGGCAGTAGGATCTAGCTGTGTGGATTCGTTATGTACTGTTAAGCAGCTGCCACATTTCACTCCAGCAGCAGTTGTACTTCATTTACGAGCAAAATGATTCATATGTGAATATGGCAAAGTGCTGCAGCTCATGGTGAATTTGCAGTGAGGGGCAGCTTGTGGGTGAGGACTGGGTAAAAACAGATGTTGAAGTAGGACTTTTTTATTTGCCTTGTACTTTATAAAGTCATAAAAGTTTGTGCTTTAGAAGGGCAGGTCCTGCCAGAAATACGAGGGCATAAACACACAGCAAAGGAGATTGTCTATGAATAATATTATTCATAGCCTCCCTGCATCTTGTCTTAAGAGAAGCAAATAAATGGTAACACTTGACCTATATACAAAATTATGAATGAGGAAATGAGATGGATTGATAGCATTCTTCCATTAGTCCCGTAACGCAAAAGCAGTGGGACACCCAATCACTGCAGCAAATGTGAATGTGATTGAAGGAAGATTCCTCCTTTACACAAAACGTAGTTGTGTTCACTACACTGGAAAAATTCCTAGCCTGTTTCTTTCATTTACCCTTGTGTAAATTAGGAGTATTTCTGCTAAAAAGAGTGTGATCTTCACAAGGGTAGCGGAAGTAAGAAATGAAGACATATGTCTAAAATGTTGCAAAATATAGCAATCTTAATACTTCAGCATAAGCTCTGTGGGAGGAGTGAGGAGAGTTGCTTTTCTTAATGCCAAGGCTTCCACCAGGACTTGGGCAAAGTTATCATGTTCTCTCTCCTTCCACCACTCCCCACCCCCCCCAAAGATGATACAACAGTCATTGCTCCAGAAAGGCTCCTGGCTACGCAGAACAGCAGGCTGCCCTCAGGAAAGCTGGGCAAAGGTGGGAGAAGATAAATATAATCAGTCTAAAATCTCTTTTAAAAGAAGCCCCAGTTTTGTGTGGTTTTATTCTAGGGCAGAGAGGAATAAATGTTCATTAAATCCCAAAATACCTGAAATCCTGTGGTGCCAGCTGAGACCTTGCAAGCCATGCTAGCTTCACAGAAAACACAGG
>NW_010539994.1:0-8630 GCF_000687285.1 Phaethon lepturus | reverse complement strand
GCTGCAGCAGCCCTTCTTGGTATTTGCCCTTTGGTGCCATTGCCTGCTGGAACAGAGGAAGGAATGCACCACAGCTGTTGGTCCTAAGCCTAGCGGCCTTCCTTTACTTGTGCTTTTAACAGCCTTGAGGTGGTAGCTGACAGCATAGGAGCAGTTTTGAGTTTCCAATGATCCCTCAGCATCTTTTGCTCATGAGTGGATTGATGGCCCTGCTCTGCGAAAGCAAACCTCAAGTCAGGGCGATGTTGCATCTGCCACAATCTCACAATCCTGCCACTAGCAGGAAATACCCCTGCTCTCTCAATGCACAGCCCTGTGCTTTTCACTCAAATACCTTTTTTTTTTTTTTTTTTTGTCCTTGCAGGATTCCACAATCACTTAGGAGAGCAAATAATCCAAAGGCTCGTTACTGTGCATAAATCCCTCTGCCTTCTGGGTTTCCTTCTCTGGAGCCACTGTGAAAATGGACACATCAATACAGCCTTCTGCAGAAAAGCTGACAATCTCAAAATGGTGTCATGCTGCAATAACTGAAATCTCCTGCCAGGTTGGTGATGGTGCTTTCTAATCAACTTTGCAATGAGTATTTCTTAAATCATGTTAATCCACCATTTAAGCACAGATATCAGTTCCAGACAATGAATCACCATACCTGGAGGGGAACATACCTGCCGTTTCCCCAGAGAGGAGGCGATTAACAGCACGCGTGCTGTCAGATGAGCTAGCAGCACTGGCATTTATCACCCCAGAGCTCCTTTCCTGCAATGAAGGAAATCTTTGCTCCCTGTTTCTGGTGCAATCAGCTTTTATTTATGTAGCGGGTTTGGAAAACAGCTCTTAAAGGAAAATGGTACCTGTTTTGCTCTCTAGAGCAGGTTTTGCTCTAATTTACACGGATGTATTTCCTATTAGAGTGTGCTAAACGTTGAGTTCTCACACAGAAATGAGAGCCCTAAAATGTGAGTAGGCAGTTTGCAGTGCACAGCTTTTAAAGACCCAGTTCTGGAGACCCACAGAACTAAATTAAACGTTGATGAAGAAGCTGAACTGTCTTTTTCATCAGCGCTTTTTATGTTCTCATCTCCCCAAGCTCCTAGGGACCAGCTGCTATGGGAACTGCTAACATCCCACCTCAAAGAGACTGCAGTCCAAGTTGAAAGTTTCTTTTTGTTCTGAAGCAATTTCTGAGCCCAGGTGATTCCGTTACTTTGGGTAAGAAAAGAACTATGCATTGGTAAGTTTTTCTGTTAAGCCCCAAGCTAAACTTCATGAACATTCACTGCAGAGCAATGTTTCTCTTGATGAATAAGCTGTGGTAGCTTGAAAAAGAGAAGCTAATTTCCTGGGATAAGAACCTCACCTGCTGTGTATACGCAGCCATAACCTGAGCTGGTTTTCCATTCGCTAGCTGGGGTATTGACAGCACTAAGCATAGTGCTTAAAGTGCACCAGCCAGGCAGGGCTTCAGGTGACCTTTGCAACCACTTTGGGCTTCCATGCTGCCACTGCTGTGTCCCACTGGCATGCAGCCTAGCTGGCCTCAAGCTAGCCTGGATGCTGCCACATGAGTTACACCTCCAGAAACAGAGAAACATAGAGATACTTCTCCAAGAAGGGACCTCAGGAGGTCTTTGAGTCCCACCCCTGCTCAAAGCAGGGTTGATTTCCAAGGCAGGTGATGTTGCTCACAGCCTCATCCAGTTGAATGTCTCCAAGGGTGGAGATGCTCCAGTCTCTCTGTGCATCTGTTCCTGGGCTGAACCACCCTGAAGAATTTTTTTTCGTCTCCAACCATGTGAAATTTCCCTTGCTGCTGCTTGTGCCTATTGTCTCTGCCCTTCTGTTGTGCACTTTGGAGAAGGGTCTGGCTCCATCTTCTCTGTAACTGCCTTTTAGTTAGTGGGAAACTGCAGTTAGGTCCTTTTAGGTTTCTGCAATTAGGCTCCCTCAGCCTATTCTCTCACATGTCTACTCCAGCCCCTGACTGTCCTGGTTGGTTTCTGCTGGACTTGCTGCACTGTCAGTGCTCCTCTTATGCTGGACAGCTCGACACTGGATGTAGTATTGCAGATACCATTTCAAATCACTGCGGAATGGGGGAGGATCCCCTGCCTTGACCCGCTGGCTGTGCAGCAGCTTGTGCAGCCCAGGATGCTGCTGGTTTGCTTTATTGCAAGGGCACATCGTTGGCTCTTGTTCAGCTTGCTGTCTACCAGGACGCCAAGAGCCTTTTCTTCAAAAGCATGTTTACAGGCTGTAGGAATACAATTAGGGTTGCTGCCAGGGAACATGTCCCTGAGAATGCGCCGCACCCATTCCCTTGGATTTTGGGCCTCTTTAGGCTATCTCAGTTTGGCCTCCGAAAAATGTAATAATCTCCCCCTTCCCATACTTTTGCTAGATACTCTTTAATTCTTTGGCTTTGTGCTAACAGAAGGCCAGTCTCCTGGATCTCCTAAATATATGCATAACTCTTACTTCCTCAGGCAGTGCTGGAGGAAATGAAGTACCCAAGTGAGTGAACTGATGTGGAATTTAAGAGCCCCATGTAAATGCTAACAGGTACTGGCCTAAAAGTATCTGCTGCTTTTAGTGCTGCAGAAAGAATGACACACAGCTGTGATAACTTCTCTCGTGGTGAGTCCTGCCAGGCTGTGCATGGATCCAGGATGATTGCTGCATTTCCTGGTGGTGTGAGGAGGAAAACAGATAATGTGAAAGTGTGGGAGGTGCAAACAAATGCTGTTTTCTTATAAAAATAACTGTGACTGAAGCCACAGCTAGCCACAGGGAACTATCAAGCGACATAAGTCAATAGACAATTCATTGTGGATGGCTAATAGTGTATATATATGTGTCTCCACAGTATGGTATCTGTATGAAACTCTTATGCCTGAGTCAGATTGCTCACTTTTGGCCTTGAACTTGACTTCAACTTGGTTACGTTTACTTAAGGCGTGGCAAAAGCTGCCCTATAAAGGAGAACGGGGATAGTGCCAGCCTGTCTGTCACTCGGTTGGTGTTGGCTGGAGAGATACACTGGAGGCATTGCAGGTAAAACATCACTTTGCTGTTTTACTTAGTACAAGATGAAGCAGGTGAAATACAAGTAATAGTGTTGGAAGAGCACCACAGACACATTGAGAGTGATTTGTCTTGGGGAGACAGAATAAATTAGAGTTCCCGTCCTTAATGTTACCTGGAGGGAAAGAAAAGATGAATTTGCCATCCTAGAAAGAGCCTCACAGTAAAATGGTAAGTTGTCAGAAATAATTGGATCAAGTGGGAGTGGAGATCCTAAGATGAGGAAGATTCTATAGTTACTGCATGCTGCTGTTAAATGAGGTAGAAGAAAGGTATCTGGAACTGTCCTATGCTATGTATGCAAAATGAGGAGAAAATTGACTTAATAAATAGCCAGAAGGGAGTGCTTCACAGACTGGAGCAGACGGTCATGCAAGATGCCAGAGGGAAAGTAATCTCCTGGAGGGTTGCCGAAGTGCCTGGCTTTGGTTTTGATTTTCTGAGGTACTTGAGGCTTTCACATATTGTGTGTACAGGGAGTTGTTGTCCGTCTGGGGTTTGGGATGCCCAAGTTCAGGTGCCTGCTCTGCCTCTGCAGTTTGCTGTCACTGTGGGCAAGCTGCTGAACAGCAGCACTCTCTCTTTTTTTTTTTTTTTTTCCTCTGAATACAAGGAGAGCTAATAAACTCACGCTTTCTTTCATTATAAGACAATTCTGGAACCTGCTGCCTGAAGTTTTCACAATGCTCCAAATACATGAATGACAGGGTCTTAGAGAGAATGAGCGCTTGCATTACTGTAGCATATATTGAATATTATGGGTGAGATGAAATGTACGTTGATAGTTTGGAGTGTTTGAGAGGGAACAGGGGAAGCAGGGCTGCTGGCTTTTTGGCTTTTCTGGTATCCTGTGTAGTGTTTGAGAAAATTCATCTGCTCTTCCTAAAGTACAGAAATCTAGTTAAGCCAACATGTAACAGAAATGTTTTGAGAAAATTGATGGAGAGGAGAAGGTGGATAGTTCAGCTATGAAGTAGACACATGTTTCTAATTGCCTATTTCCACTTTCTACTCAGTGAAAAATATCAGAAGCCATTGAAGGAAATTGTCTGTACTCTGACATAAATCTTTATGCAAAGTGTAATTAGCCGTCGGTAGCATTTGCCACTATTGAGTACCTGATTATAATAGTTGCTTGACATCTTTCATGAATGAGCGCTGGAGAGAGACGAGACACACCCTTTGCTACTGGCTTTTAAGCTGTTTAATGAAGAAAACGGTGGGTGCTTGCGGTTCCCAGTTTAGTTTCTGCAGGGGTCACCAAATTTTTTGCTCTGATATCCTCAAAGTCCCCTTTCCTTCCCATCCTTTTGAACTGTCACACCTAATCTCTTTTTCTCCTCTTTCTGTAGCTTTTCCACTGCTCCCCTCTCTCACCCTTTATCATTTGACCCTCCCTCTGAGGCAGACAGCAAGAAGAAGGATCTCTCTCTGCTGAGAAGGAAGAGGGTCCAAAAATGAGCAGTAGATGCAAAGTTGGGCGTGATTCTTTTCTCCATTTCAGATAAGTAAATGTGTTGGAGGAGATCCCAGGACTAAGTAAATGTATGTTTAACTCCTTCTGAATAATAATTTCCTTCCTTAGCTAAGAGTCAGTCTCTTGTTTGTCTCCACTGTTTCACAATATGTCTGAAACGGCTTTTGTGAGTGTTTGAAATCCCTCCCTCTCTCCCCACATCTTGTGGCAGGAAGCAGTCCAAGGGCAATGCCTCTGAGATCCACTGCATTATAACTTTGTCCCTTCAAAGTCTTTCTGCCTCAGAGTTCAGTAACGTAAGAAGCTGCCTGATCAGGCAGGCAATATTCTGCTTTAAAAGATGTTGTGATCTTTGCTGTTGCTGATGCACCCGTGAGAAGCAACCTGTGGCCAGGGATCAGGATGCTGCTCCAAAGGAGGTGGCCGGCAAGAGTGTGCTGGTGCAGACAGGACAGTGCTAGCCAGGCGCGTGTGACCCCATGGGCTGCCTGCGCAGTGGCATGGACAGATGTAGAGCTCATGTATCTGTGCATGGGTGCCCCCAGACACAATGCTGATGAAGTTATTCCTGCAAGAGAAAAGTAAAGTGTTTTATTTTCTTCAGTCTGGTTGCTAATTTATTCCGGATATGTTAAATAACATAATTAAACACACACACACACACATGCTAAAAACTCTTGTTCTCTGTCAGGAAAGAGGGAACGCGTGTCAGACCCAGCCTTCAAGCTCTGTTAGTTTTAATTTGAGTTTTGGAATTAGTAATCAGTTTTGCTGGAACACTGTTGCAAGAAATAGATCTTAGCATGCATGGGGCCTGGGCACAGTTTCAAATGAGTATTTGTTAAGAAGAAGCCATTCCCTTGTCGTGTTATGGTACATTACATGAGATTTATTTCCATTGTGTTAAAAAACACAAGCCCAAGGGGAATGTTCACTCTTCTTGTTGGCCGAGGGTGATTTCTGAATTCCATCTGATTTTTTTGGTGGGGCTTTTAATTACAACAAGGGGATGAAAAACTCCATATTTTTCTAGGCTGTTGTTACACTGCCAGGAGGCCAAGTGACTTGAAGCACCAAGAAAGGTGATGACACTAAGTAAAAAGTGTGTATGTGTGTGTGTGGGGCTGTACCACACCTTCATTGTGGCTGGTCTGTGTTTTTCACATGTGTGAATGGTTCACAATAAAAATCTGAGGCTTTGCTCTTACTGGAGTCATCTGCTCTCTTTGTACCATACCAGGAACATACCAGATCTGCAGATAAGTTTGTTTGGCAGGAAAAGAGCCCTTTCATCTAAAAAAAAAAAAAAAAAAGATGGCTTGAAAGGAAAACTAAGTGACTTCAGGCTAGAAATTAGCACAGTGAAGTTAATTAACTCTTAGGAGTGGCTTGCCCAGGGCACATGGTGGATTTTCCAGTGCTAATTTATGAGAAGGTACATCTTAAGTGGAAGCCAGGGGCTAGGGGCAGGAATCACTGCACCAAGTGCATTGGCATGTCATGCAAGAAGCTGGAGGAGGTGATCACAGTGGTCCTTCTTGACCTTAAAAGTCTGCTAACGCAGGGCTTTACCAGGGGCTTCCCTTTTCATAAGGAGAGGGACAAAAGTGGAATTATAGCTCAGGACAGTTGAAGCTTTTTTTTTTGTGAGGGCAAGTGCAAATCAAAGGTGAAAGCTGGCATGGTTCTCAGGTTATATTTTGACCCAGCAACATGTAATTTTGCGTGACGAAAGGTGTTGAAGAAACCAGGAGACAAGGCAGGCTGAATGCTCTGCCTGCTACTTCTCTGAGCTCCACAACAGAGCTTTTTAGCTGAAGGAAGATCTGCTTTAGTTTTAGCTGAAGGAGATGGTGCACGTGTGTGTCTCTCTGTACATCCACACAGCTCTGGAGAGTGCACCTGAAAGCCCCTATCTGGTTAGACAGAACAAATTGCTCGTTTTAAAGCTCTGGTGCCACTGCTGGTCCAAACATGTAAGTTTTCCACCTTTGTGTGTCTTTCTACTCATGTCCCAGAAGCCCTTCCGCCCCACAATCCAGCATCTCCATGGATGACTCACTGCCTCCCTTCAGAACAAAAGTACATCTTTGATAGCAACAGTCCTGCTGTGTTCTCTAATGAGGGAGAGAGTCCACAATGGGAGATTTTATCCTGCATCTTCCCTCGCTGTTCCAGCAGATGTATTAGCAAGTGTGTCCATTCTAGGGACAGACTGCATGTGTGAAATGTTCACTTTTCAGAATTGAATTGCCCCATTCCTTTAGACATGATAACAAAGAGGGTCTCAAATGTGCTCCAGCCTGGAATAGCTACAGATGCCATGCAATGCTGCTCAGTTTAAATATGACTCTACAATTCAGACCTGTTTAAACACTGGCCTCCAAATGAACTACTGAGTCCAAAAACCCCAGACCTTGGTGCACACGCATATGAGCAAGTAGTGCGGGTGGGATCCAGGTCTGGATATTGCAGCTTGGTCCCATCTCAGCACTGTAGCTTTAGGGAGTCTGGTAGAGTGTCTGCGTAAACTGGTAGGAAGCCACCCTCTAATCTCTTTGGGGTCTTTGGAGCGGATCCCAAGGAAAGACAAGTCTCTGCCTTCTTCAGGTCTCACAGCGAGTGACGTGTCAAGCACTTACTTGTGGAAATGAAAGAACTCAAAAAATGCCCTTGGTAGAGGTGTGATCCATGGTTAGAAGAGTCCTGGGTACCTCTGAGCAGCCTCCCTGCTCACACCACCTCCATCCTCCCCTCTGCAGATCCTGCTCCATCCCCTGTGCTCACTTACGTTGCAGATGTACCTCAATCCCAACACAGCGGCTCGCTAACAGCTTTGCTCTCTGTCCTCAGGGAAGACTCAAAATTGAATTTGTAGCAGTGACAGCACTGGTTTAAGATAAACCAGTTGGGATTTGACGACTACTCTTTCCCCAGGCATTTCCAGCTAATAAGGATTTTGTCACTGTGACTGCCCTCAGCTTTGCAAGCTGCTGCTCCACAATCCTTTTCGCAGGGGGGGAGGTGTTTTCTTTCCCATACACTCCAAAAACACCACTTTGGATTGGGAAACTAATGGCTGTCCTTGTCTCTCCTTTCACAGGAAAGGGGCACAATGCTTGCCCCTGGCTCTGCTCTGATGTTGGAGCAGGGCTGGCAAACAACAGGGGCAACAGGAAGCCTCCAGAACCTGAAGAAATTTAATAACCAGGACTTCAACCACCTGCGAGCCTTGTGTCTGAGCCAAGGACTGCTTTTTGAGGATGCCACCTTCCCTGCTCACATCAGCTCCATCGGTCCCAACCTGCTCCCAGAAGATAAGCTGTGGCAAATACAATGGAAGAGGCCAACTGTGAGTTATGCCAGCTGGGGTGTTTCATAGCCCTGCTGCTGAATGGGAGCACTGATGGCAAGGGGCTAAAGGGCCTTCACCTTCCTGAAGTAAATCTGTGCTAAGCAGGGAAGTAGACCACAAGGGGCACACGGGGAGTGCAACAGGGATCTTTGCTGTGGGATGTGTAGAGGGAAGATAACCTCTGTAACATTAACGATTTAATTGAGTACATTTTTGTAGGAAGTTTTTTTTCCCACCTGTGAACCTGATTAGAAGTAGTGTTCCCACTTTGATCTGCTTCTAGAGTACTTTGGGCAAACCTGAAAAGCTGACACATTCTATTACAGAATCACAGAATCACTAAGGTTGGAAAGGACCTTCAAGATCATCAAGTCCAACCATTAACCCAACGCCACCATGCCCACTAAACCATGTCCCCAAGCGCCACATCCACATGTTTTTTGAACACTTCCAGAGATGGTGACTCCACCACCTTCCTGGGCAGCCTGTTCCAATGTTTGACCACCCTCTCAGTGAAGAAATTTTTCCTAAAATTTCTAAACCTCCCCGGCACAACTTGAGGCCATTTCCTCTCGTCCTATCACTTGTTACTTGGGAGAAGAGACCAACGCCCACATCACCACAACCCCCTTTCAGGTAGTTGTAGAGAGCGATAAGGTCTCCCCTCAGCCTCCTCTTCTCCAGACTGAACAACCCCAGTTCCCTCAGCCGCTC
>NW_010539993.1:0-925 GCF_000687285.1 Phaethon lepturus | reverse complement strand
GTACGGAGCAATAGACCAGGTCAGTCCGAACGGGTTTGCAGTGGATTTTGCTGGTCCAGGACGGTCCGTACCGATTTGTGCTGGTCCATATGAGTCCGTGACGGTCTGTACCGGTTTGTACCTGTTTCCACGGGTCTGGGTCAGCCCGTACTGCTTTATGCGGGTCCAGGACACTCCGTGTCGGTCCATACCAGTTTGCGCCGGTTTGTGCGGGTCTGGACCGGTCTGTATTGGTCTGTACCAGTCCGTGCCGGTCCGGGTTGGTCCATACCAGTTTGCGCCAGTTTGCGCTGGTCCGTGCAGCTCCGGGTCGGTGTGTACCGGTTTGCGCCAGTCCACGCTGGTCCAGGTCAGTCCGTACTGGTTTGCACCAGTCTGTACCGGTTTGTGCCACTCTGCGAGGGTCCAGTCCGGTCCGTCCCGGTTTATGCCGGTCCAGACTGGTCCTGGTTGGTACGTAACGGCTTGCGACAGTCTGCATCAGATTCTGTATCGGTTTGCACCCTTTTGGTTGAGTCCAGGCCAGTCCGTACCGATTTGCACCGGTCTGGGTCTGTCCGTACTGGTTTGTGCCGGTCCGCGCTGGTACAGGTTGGTCTGTACCAGTTTGTGCCGGTTTGTGCGGGTCCAGGTCAGTCTGTACAGGTTTGCACCAGTCCATATGGGTTTGCGCCAGTCCGTGTGGGTCCGGGCCGGTCCGTACCGGTTTGCACCGGTCTGTGCCGGTCTGGGTCAGTCCCTACCGGTTTGCGCCGGTCCGTGCCAGTCCGTACTGGTTTGCACCAGTCCGCACCTGATCTGAGTTGTTCCATACTAGTTTGCGCTGGCCCGCGCCGGTCTGTGCCGGGTTGTGCCAGTTTGTGCAGGTCCTGTCTGGGGCCCAATAGTGGTGGGCGGGGCCTAAGGGCGGTGGGCGGGCCCCAAG
>NW_010539992.1:3874-11337 GCF_000687285.1 Phaethon lepturus | reverse complement strand
CCTCTTCAGAGGACCTTGCCTAGCTGACAGTACGTTTGTTCCTGTGTAGGATTTTGTGTAAATGAATATTTACGGATAAAACTCATTAAAATTACCTATAATAAATTACCATTAGAAATAATTTCTGCTGTGTTTAAACCACATGCATAGTCTTTACCTCTAAGGCTTCGCCTGCACATGAAGTTGTACGGCTGTGACTACATGTGTACGTTACAACAGTACAATCTCTCTAGTGTGGGTGCAGTGAAAGGGCATGAACGTGTATACAGTGACACAGCACCGATCCACACAGGAAGGGAAACAAGCTGTTCAGATTCAAGGCAATTTTGTAAAGTTATAACTATACACCTGTTCTAAGGTTAGGCAATAAAAACATATTAGTAAAAAAAAATAAATCCCTCTAAGTGTTGCAGTGTCTGCCCTCTGCACATGTACACAGTCGGTACTCGTGCCAGTAAGATGTGTGTAAACAGAAACCAGGCAACTCTGAACAAAGCAAGCACACCTAAATGCAGACACGCATGCACGCAACAAATCGAGCTCCAGCCTTACATTTGCACATCTCAAAGCTATTCACAGGAGCTCTCAGCTCATAGCCAAGGAAGCCTGGTCCTAAACCCAGATGCGAGGGAACATCAGACTCTGGATTAGAAAGCGGGCTGCTGAATTTCCACTTTTTTCCGCTGGTCAAGCCTCTCCCACGGATTTATGCTGCCACCACCTGACAGCAGAGACCAGTCCTTACGGGCTGGCTGCATCACTGCATCGCTGCCACGGGCTTCCACCCACCGGCCGCGGCACAGAGCCATGCCTGAGGGGGGTCCTCCCCAGCTCCCCCCCAGCCCCGCTGCTCTGCTTCACGGCAGTTCCCTGTGGAGCCTTACCCAGCCATTCCCACTGCTGCTCTCTGAAGCAACAGCCCCTGGGAGGCTTCTCAAGACGCAGTTTCAGGACTGGGTCTTAAAGTAATGTTCTTCGGCATTTAAGGTAGTTTTTGCAGGAAGCACAGCAACTGTTGAGCGGGGAGGTGGTCTCTCTGGTGTGGGTTCAGGATGTTTCCTGAGGATGCAGAAAGGCTGGAGAGGTCTTTCTGGCTCTGTTCCCTCCTTTTTCCTCTTCCTCTCCAAAACCTTTCCTCTCTGGCAGCCAGATTGACGAGAGCAGCATGTCCTCGGAGCCACCGCAGGGGCGGCCGGGGGTGAGCCAAGCTGGAGGTTGGATGGGGGACTCTCTCCCAGGGCGCCAGCTGGGTGGGCAGCCAGAAAAAGCAGCCCTCATCCCTGTCCCTCCTCTTCTCGACGATGGAGATGAGAGATGGTAGATGCACAGGCATGACAGGCTGTGGGTGGGGGTAAGAAACAACCCCTTGGTGAGGGGTTGCAGATGGCTTTGTGAGAGGTGTGGAGCACAAGTGCTTCTCTGCGGTGGGAAATGCAGAGGGGGAAGGAAGTACAGATACTTGGTGGCAAGCCAGAGATACAGGGATATGCGTATTTAGGTGTGGAGGTGAAGCAGGTACTATGTCTGCCTATAGCTATGGTCACCGTTGGCACAGCTGATGCCGTTCCTAACTGCAGCGAAGACATTGCACTAACACAGCTCACAATTAGCAGCAATAGCTTCTACGGATGGTAAGCAATGAAACAGGCTTTTAACCAAGTGCCAGCAAAAGACAAAAGTAAACTAGGAAAAAAAAATTTTAGTTGTTTCAGTTGCAGACATCTTAGATAAATGTAAACAAACAAAACCCAAGTCAACTACATTTTCATCCTCACCAAGAAAATACCCCTGTGAGTGTCAGATTGGCAGTGAGCCTTTAAGTCACCCATTAGATGCCAAGTTACGCGTTGAGAAATAGAATGGTAAAATGTACGAGGTTGACGCTTCAGCCTTTGGTCAGCATCAAATGTTGAATTATCGTGAATTTGGCAGCGAGGACCAGAATTTGCAAATCTTCTCATTGCTGCTCCATGAAGAGGAAGTCTGTAAAACAGTTAACCAGGCAGTGACCCTTCCTGTTGGCCTGCTTCAGAGACACCATGCACATGCTCCACAGACAACAGAAGTCAGAGGACAAGTTAATTTAGGGAAGCGGAAACATTGGTGAATACTGTAAAGAACAGTTAGACACATCCTGGGGGACCTTGTTCTGTTGGTGCACATCTAGTCATATGCTATGGTTTATATGCCTTAACAGCAGGACATGTTACAGCATTTACAGTGAAGCTTCTCTTTTTTCCACTTCTCAAACCACTTCTACCAGTGGTTTATTCTACCAGATTCCCTATGGGAAATCAGAAGAAGGTGCAGTTACACATGCAGTCTTCAGCAGCAAGCACAACACCCTAGGACTGTTAACAACCTAGGAACAGACAAGCTGAGGACTAACTGACCCTTCCCTCCAACCCCCTTGTTTGGTTTTTGGGGTTTTTTATATCTCCTCTCCCAAATCCCCCTGGTTCTGCATTTCTTTTTCTACCCGCATGATCCAGCAAGGGGCTGTGAACAAGAGACTTTCATCACTCCCTGGAGCCCCGGGGCAGGCGTGAGGCTCCACACCAGCATCCACCGCCTCGGAGCCCGCTGCCTGACAGTGCCGCGCACCGCAGGCTTTTCCCATGCAGGGTGGTGTTCCCCAGCCTGCACTGACCAGCACCCATCTCCCTGTATGCACCACTGGAATAACTGCTACTGTTAATGGTGTAAGACAGGTTTGCCACAAGGCAGTCAGTTGCGAAGGTCAGATAGAAGTCCTAACTGCTATCTGTAACTTCCATCAAGCAAGGCTCCTTGCTCCCTCCCAAGACACCATGTAAAGATGGCATGTATTTCAAGTCTAAGACAAAAATGTAGACAGAGACCAGGGATGGCACAAGAAATCACCGCAACTTTTCCTGAACCTTCCTAAACATAATTCTAGCATAGTCTCAGCCAAGCACCAAAGGATGCTCTTCCGTCCCATTGATTTCAAAGACCCTTTAAAAAAAAAAAAAAACACACACACAAAAAACCCAGTACTTAAGTGAATTGCTGAACTGGGGCCAAAACTTTAAAAATATTTGCCTTATCAATTTGTATGTAAAAATTACAATGCAAGAAGACATAAGCAATAATTAATTATTATTATTATGACTTACAGACAAGAAAAATGCGAACAGATGTCTCGTTTGGATTTTCAGGCCCAAAAAGAAAACACAGAAAAAGAGCCTATTGTGACCAAAGAATTCATATGAACTAGATATATACAAGACTCAAAACTGTTATCTTTTTGCTACAAAGTAGGATGCAGTTCCCTGGTGTTTGGCAAAAGACGTGGCTACCCTGCCATTTCCAGCTGAAAAGGCTTTGCACAAACTGTGTCCAGTCTGTGCAGATAGTGTGCTATGCTGTACTGCTGCAACCTATACTATTAATTTTAAATGGGGTGGCTGGTGGTACGAACATTTAGTAAGCCTCCATGGAACCATTACGGTCAGCCAAATCTCTGGCACTACTTTATTTGTGAAAAATCAGAGCAACAAGTAGCTTGTTTAATCAACTGCTTTCTATTAAGGGCTTTGCATGGTGGCACTAAGTTGCTTTGTCTACTAATCTTATCAAAACACAATGACAAGAGAATTAGGGAAAAGCTCCTTTGTGTCACAGAGATAGCGGATGCATACGTGTGAGTGAGGGATGGAGGGGAAATAGGGCTTACAGCTCTCTCCAAATCACTTGCAGGAACGGTCAGGAGCGGTGTGCTGAGGGGATGACATGCATGCGAATAGCTTTAACAGCAGGAGATAGATAGTCTACTTGGCATGAGCCGCCTCCATCAGTTTTCTTCCTCTACCTCACTGCCTGAACAGCTAGAGACCACCTTCTTGCTTTTCTGACCAACTCCCTGTCATCTCTTTTCAAAGCAACAAAAGGTCTAAAACAAATTGCTATGTAATGTTATGCATTAATCAAAACCTTTTGTCAAGCCCCGCCACGTTCTGTGCCAATGCATCAGTTATTCACCCTGGAGCCCACCACAAGGGCCATCAGCTGCCCTAGGCACAGGTACCAGAAGCAGTTCCCAAAACACCTCTACCCAAGAGCTCCTCTACTAATCCAATAAAACCTTTTCACAGAAGATTAGGGAGTCTTGTGTTGCTGGCAGCTTTCTAACAACGTTGTTTCAGTCTTCAGCTTTGTGACAGAAGGATTACAGTCATGATAAATCCAACCCAGGGCTCCAAATTCCCTTGAGTTGATATGCACACATCCTCCTTTCTCCATAAATCTAAAACCAGCAATACTTACTCGCACGCTTCCCTTCCGGACCTCCTCATTCTCACAAGCCACCCACAGCAAGATGGATGAGCACTATGTGGCCGGCTGGTGCCAAAGGACCACTTGCCCTTGACCTATTACACAATGGGAAAAGGCAATCCAATTGAAACAGGAGCAGGATAAAACTTTGTAAAAAGTGAATACCTCAAAAAAAGAAAAAAGTACTTTTGCTTTGTAAGAGTCATCTTGAAACATTTGATAAAATGTATTGATCTCTTCCAAATATCTCCAGCCTGCTTAGCAAACATCAAGATTTCATCTGATTAAAAATATATTCATGTTTGGGTCATTGTGATTTTACCTTCTCCCTCTAACCCATCCCTTCCACATATGGAAAGGAACTGCTGAGGGAGCACAGATACTGATGAACATGCCCATCACCACCATCCCTGGGAAAAAAAAAAATAATCTGTGCAGCATAGAAGAAAGTGGAGGGAGAAGATGCATCCACGTATTAAGTCAAGCAAATTGCTCAGGAAGCAACATGCACAGTAAGGCTGTATAACCTTGAGCCACCATCCAGGTAAGTTTGGAAGTCAAAGAAAGAAGCGTTTACTGTGGAAGCGTTTACTGCGAAGTCAAATAAAGACACTGGGGTTAACACAGACAGCTGGAATTCTTAATGGAGAGAAACAAGTTCACTTTCACTGTGCACATGCTGTCCTGCATCAGTGTTGTGAGCATCGATGCATCTCCATTTAAATGTATCCTGTTATTAGAGTGAGCTGCAATGAACTGAACTATTAGTTAATGATTACCTCAGGAAAGGCTGTGTACAAATATTAATAACAAGGACCCGCTCCCCTCCCTCCTAGAACGCAAGCTCAGCAGGAGGAGGCACCGAACTCTGAATCCTGCCGTTTTCCCGGGTGGCTCTCCCGAGGATACTCTGCCTTGCAGTGCCATACACACCCCCACCAGTGCCAAGGACAAAGACTCCCCGTCCCCAGGGGCACCAGTGCCACCTGTACTACAGTGTCCCTCCCCACACAGCTGTGGAAGTTTTACACTGACATTTAATGAGCAATGAGCCCACATACAAAACCAAACCGAGAGGCACATATTTATTTAGGGCTTGCAAGTAAGAGGGGTATGGGCAGGCACACCAGCAGGGCTACCGCTGCAAGTGTGTCTGGCTTTAAGAGCTGACATAGTGGTACTGGAAAGGACTGGTACCAGCGCAATGGATAAGAAGGCACTAAGGAAAATGCGCTACCAGTACGGGACAGACTGTGGAAAACCTCACTGCTTTGCCATCATTTCACTGCTTTGCCAGCATTGTGTAACTCTGGAGCCTAATAAGAGTCATTAAGCACTGCTTGACTGTGAAACTACAGACAATATTTAAAAAGTCAGATAACCCGCCCTGATGCCACAAACACGTGCACAAACTCAGGATAAACAGACCACTCTGCTCTTTACATTGCCTGAGAGCTCAGACTCATTTCCCATCTCTTACAAGATGAGCCACCTTCTGCCTTCCTCTGTGACGACGACTGTAAAAGTGCACGGCCAGGCTCCTAACACTGTAAGAAAGGTCAGTGGGTGGTTACAGACTTCTCCTCCACAAGAGGGAAAGGAGGTCCAACAGCAGTCACTTGGCTGCCAAAGGCTCTGGCGTAACACACGCTGAGGATGGCACATCTTTTCCCACTGCCTACCATGGCATAAGTCTACCCATGCACTACAGTCAAGTTCTTAAGAGTGATGATACACAACAGGTAGCAAATTCAAGCTGCTTGTAACTTCAACACCATTCCACAGAAGCTACCCACGCTTCTGAACCCACTTACAGATACTGCATCGCCGCCTGTAAAATATAGACCCATTTCTCCAATACCCTGTCCCTGCTGAGTGAAGCAGCGATATCTGAAAGATTCTCCAAGTGCTTCTTTCAGAGAACAAGTGTCTTTTGAAAGTTACAAAAAGTCATTGAGAATAATTTGATGAACAAAAAATAAGAGCTAATATGTCCAGGTTTATAGTCATTTAATGCTCTAATTGTCCACTAAAAATTATACATTCCTGTGTATAATTAACCAGGCTAACTAATCTTGCTTGACAAACACAGATATAAACATCAGCTTTGACACCGAGCCAAAGCAACCACTCTAGGATCTGTGCCAATGCCGAATTCCTCAGTCCGATATCATAAAACGACTTGTCTGCTATATTTACAGTTCCAGTGGCTCTGGACTCTGCCGGCAACCAGCCAGAAGAACAGATTTGAACTTATCCATTATGCCAGAACATGTGCATTTGATTAGAAGAAAGAGAAATTATGCATATTTCTTCTGGATGGTGGTATTCATCAGACCTCCCATTGTAAACTAATTGCAAGGCATGCTGCTACACAAGTATCAAAAATCCTTTGTAACACATAATAAACCAGTATATTTCTATAGGCAGCATTGCTCTTCAGCTCTATAAGCCAGTTTTCTGTTATCCTGCTCCTTATATCCATGCCTCAAATCAAGAAATGCAGCATTTCACTCTGTGCTTTAATTGCAAAGGATAGAATTTGAATGCTATAGAACTGAACTTTTCTTTCTCCATACATCAATGCAAAAAATATCTCACCTCATTACCTGAGTTATGAGGGACTTGGTAAAACCACTCAACCCAAGCCTGTGACATTTCATGCATTTCTTCAACCCTCAGGAACCGAAATCTTGGTAACAACTTGCTAGAGACCATGTTTCAAAACCTACCTAAGAACACACCGTCCGTGTGGTACGCAGAAGGACCTGCTCTGGTTTTCAGCAAACACTCGCTAACCATGAAGTGCCACCACAAAAGACCTGCTTCTCCTGTGACAGTCGGAGAGGGCCCACCAGGCTGGGGTGAGCAGGGAGGTGTCCCGCCTACAAGCGGAGGGTGCAGAAAACATCCCATTAAAAAAAGTGAAAGGCCAATACAGAGATTTTGAAGCAAGTTTTCAAGAGGGTTCACATCCCACAGAAACTTCTAAACTAACTAATCTCATATTGAAAACACTTTTTTTTTTTAACTTCAGGCCATATACTTGACTCTGAATGCGAGCAGTTGGTTTCTGAGCTAAAAACATCAGTCCCGGGCTTCCTTCAACACAGGTCAGCTCTTCGGATTATGATGTCTTGCCTTATTTTCTAACCAGCGGGGCTCAC
>NW_010539992.1:1075-3852 GCF_000687285.1 Phaethon lepturus | reverse complement strand
GGCACAAGATGAGCTCAGGGTCCCCAAAGGCAGCCCTCACATGGATATCAACCCATGATGGCATCCAAGAGGGTACCAGTGACTCACAGCAGGACACACTGCTGCCAGGACCGGGGTGCAAAGTCCACGCAGAGCGCAGCCATGCCGGTTCAAAGTACCTTCCACCCCTTGCCCATGAGGGCCAATGCAGCCCACTGGCAGCACGTCAAGCGCTGACTCAACAGAGGTGGCCCGGGGCAGCAGGCGCTGACGGCATCACTCTGGGACCTTGCCTGACCACGGGGAGAGCTGCCCTTCTCCAGCAGAAGCAAAAAGTGAAAGGGGGAATAGCCACAGCCTCTCGGCTGCAGATGAACTACCCAGGCATCCCGCCGCAAACGCGGTTTTTACGTCTCTGCACGCCAGCCAGGGACCTGGCTCCTGCCAGCCTCCGTCCCCTGCCTCCCTGCGGGAGGGGCTTCCAGGGCTCCCCAGGCTCTGCAGCATTTGAGGCTGCCGAAGGGACAGATATCCCAAACTCCACAGCATTTAGCACATCTGCAGCTTCTAACTTAAAAAAAACCCCTTTCTTATGTCTTGGAGAAATTTCTCAAATGGTTTCTCTTCTGAAGTGTTTACCTGCTTTGTTTTTGTTTTGGGGTTTTTTAATGTTGTTTCTTTGATTGATTTATTTACTTTTAATACAGGGATTATTCTTCTACAGGGCAGACATTTCACTGCCTACAAAACTTTGTAATTGCCACCTGGAAAATTTTTCCACACATGTCAGGCCCCTGGGCCATCTCTGCACCTGAGCAAAACTCATTTGCAAGTGGGCTCAAACCTTCTACAGACAGCATCATCTCCACCATCTCCTCAAGCCCCCACAAACCCCAGTTAACCCCAAGAAGGGACTTGGGACCTGAGGAGCCAGAAGCTACAGCGCATCCACCTTTCACCAGCGGCCCCCAGACCACCAGCTGACCCAGGGGCAGTCCAGGTGACTGGCCGTGGAGACCAAGCTGTGGCCTCGCTTCCAAGCCCAAAACACACACCAGCTTTTCTCCACCAAGCATCAAAGCTCCAGCCAAGTGGAGACAGGTCCTCAAAACCAGACTGACCTCAGGCCTGAGGCCAGAGCATCCCTCTGCACAAGGACATGAATCTTCTCACACCAAGGAGAGGACACAACCTGGGTCAGCAATGCCTCAGCGAGATCTTTAGCCATTTACCTACTACAAAAGGGGAACCATGGTATTATTTTACTAGAAAATGGAAACTCCAGTTGAGGAGAATGCAGAAGCCAACAAGCAGTACACTGAGTCTGTGAACAGAAGAGTCCTTTAGAAGAATGTTATCTGGTTATTTTGATAATTTAACCATGTCAGCTAATATTTTTAAATATGACTTAGTCCAAAGATAGATTTGGATCACTGGTCCGCAAAGATGAAAGGTTATGTTTCATTATCAGCCCTCAAATGTCAACCAACAGCTCTTAAGAGTATCCAGTACCCTTGTAAAATTTTGCTTCCATCCATTCTCTTTGATGCAATCTTAACTTTCTTGTAATGCTGTTGGAAGTCATTTGGAAACAGAAAAATCCTGACTCATTTGTCTCACGTAGCTGCAAGGAAAGCTTCCTTTATTAGACAAAAGCCGTTCTTGTTGTCTTATGTTTGTGTAGCTACAAAAAAAACACTACCATGAAGCACATCACACTAAGCAGACAGTAAGCTGACAGAAGTTCATTTACTAAGCAAACCTCTCCCCCATCTTCCAACACAGGCTTGAAGATTAAAGTCATACTACTGTTTTAAAAGTATAAACCTCTAAAGAATGATGAGGCTGATATTACATCGATTCATTTCCATGACAAGACAAGTTACCATGTAGCCAAAAGCTTACGCTTTAAACAAATTGCTCTGGACTCTTAGCCCCATCTAGTACCTACATCCCAAACCAATAAATTATGCAAAACTGGACATGTACAGCTGAGAAGTTCTGGTCCAGTTGCTCAGAAACACCCCACACCTCTCCAAATGTTAGGCTGTGGAAGTTTCCTGGGCATACATTTATGTACATAATCTAGCAGATAAAATAAAAATAGACTGAATTTAAAATTAGGATTTTGGTGTATGCATTCACAAGACTTTAGAAGATAAGCAAAATGGACAAATTTAGTGGTAGAAGGGAAACGTCTACAGGTGACGTGGGAACCTGCATGCACTATAGTAGTCAGTTGATTAGTCTTTTGCTGAAGGTGTCCCACATCTCAGTTACAGATGGCAGCTGCTAGTCCAGGGCCTCACATACCCATGATGTTAATTATTATAATAAAGGGATTGGTTACTATTAATTTCTGATGGAAATTCCTCTGCATTTAGTTTTACAAACTATATTGAGCCTCATTTCAGTCCTGGACTGTTGTGTAGCACTTCCACGCACTGTTTGGAGTCTGACACCGAAGCGTCCACACTAAAGCACAAGGGCCAAAGAGGTCCCTTCATAAGCAAGTAGCTTGGTGTCTATTAATAAAACAAGATCTGCCCTGTCATTGATATTTGTACAAAAATGACTGCAAGAACACCACAACTCAGTTTTAAAATCACCTCTACAATCCAACGTCACTCCCCAAAAGCCCCTTCTCCGCTGTCAGTGCCAACAGCCCTCACGTTGACTCTTTCTCCAAAGGCCTTGTACAAATGCTGGACCACTTCCTTTCACTCCAGTCCAACTTTAATGTAAGCCCCTGCTTTCCCCCCCAGGAGGCCAGCAGTGCAATACTGCTGAAGGTGCAT
>NW_010539992.1:367-1044 GCF_000687285.1 Phaethon lepturus | reverse complement strand
GCATGCCTGCAATCCAGCAAACAGAAGTCACCCAGAGGAAGAACTAGAATGACCTCAAAGCCATGCCAAAGCAGAATGGTTATTTATACCTCCTAACACCAGGCTCCCACCAGGAATAAGTAAAATCCAGTCTGCTTACATTTTAAACCAAATCTACCCAAGCTTTAACTGAACTGATCATCAGTAGTTCAGTGGAGCTAAGGACAGGAGCAATGTTTCAACTCATCCACCACTGGGAAGTGTGCAGAGACGGGCAGGGGTAAGTACATGCACAGGTTTTAAGGTGTTCCCAAACTACTGGTAAACATCACCATACTGTTTTCTTCGTTTTTTCTGAAAAAAAAAAAAAAAAAATCTCAACACCACTCACACGTCCCCTTAGTTCAGTGCAACTTAAAACCGAAAGAAATGCCTACTTTTCACTTCTGTAACTCTTCTAAAGTTTCATCGTTTCTATTTCTGGCATATCTCTAAAAGAAGTGGAAGTTTTGAAAATGTGCTATATATTATAGAATTAAAGTCAGAAATAAATAAATGAGACGTTTTGAGCATTCGGGACAATGAAGCAAACTTAGTTCCAAACTAGCCCACTTCGCACAGCAAAACAGACAACGGAAGAAAAGGCAAGTTATCCCAAACTGAAGTAATGACCTTGCAAGTGCAAATAACTGTCACTG
>NW_010539992.1:0-330 GCF_000687285.1 Phaethon lepturus | reverse complement strand
AGCGTCCCCTCCATTTCTGAGCAAGAAAGGCTAGAAGAAACAACTCTTTTCTTTAAAAAAAAAAAAGTTTGCTGTGCTCAAACTGAGCATCCCTTATTTTGTGCCACATACCCAACGCAGTAACGATAAACCTTTTCAGCGGTGGAACGCTGGCCTAAGTCTGACCCAAACTACTTTGGGTGCAACCAACTAAATAATGGGATCCGAGCCGTGAACGTGGGTAGGGAGAGTATAGGGAGCCTTTCCTTCCACGTGAAATAATCCTCCAAAGGAAAATCACGGTTAAGGCTAGACTTCTTTTGGCGGGGTACCCCCCGCGTTGGCGGCCCC
>NW_010539991.1:31901-35146 GCF_000687285.1 Phaethon lepturus | reverse complement strand
GCTTGCTTCGTTCTCGGGGTCGTGGCGTGAAGCTTCGCATCCTCCTTGTAAAAAGCATTATTTTAACTTCATTCGCCAGCTCCAGAAGAATGCTTGCAATAATACAAGTAATCCCTTTTTTGCTATGGAAAAGCACATCCATGATGGATACTTAAAATATTTTGGAGACTAATTAGCAACGGCATTTTTTCCGACCCGTTAATGATTGCATCTGTTAATGACAAGGCGAGGTGTATTATATATGTCCTTGTGTACGTGTGGCCCTGCTGAGTAACCAGAGATGCTGCTCCGGTATATAGGTGTATAACTGAGAGCTGAAAAGGATGTCAAAGCTAACTTACAATTTTAAGGCAGTTTTAAAGGAATTTAAGTGAATCCCCCAAAATAGCGGCTGGTCAATCCTGGGATGATGATCTGCGATTCCCAGCGTGGTCCCTGGAGTGGTGATACAACCTATAGGTTGCTCGTGTACAACCTATAGGTTGCTCGTATACAAACCTGGACGGGGCAGGGGTTTTTGCGTAGCATGACAAGGCTCATTTTTCCCCGTGTGCTTTTCTTTTTCTGGTTTTGCTTTAAATCAGAATACTCTGTTGCCAGAAAAAAAATAGGATTAAATGAGGAAAAAAAACAATAGTGTGGAGGGAGCAAAAGTATGGGAAGTATGCCTAAAAATTCAACAAGGTAGGTCATCTGCTGTTCCAGTTGCCCATGCATATGGCTGGTCAGTTCTTAAATCACCCGTGGTTTACATTTACTCCCCGTTTTTGCATCGTGTAGCTGCTTGAAACGATGAATAACTCCAGTGCTGCTCCTCCGCTTGCGCCGCAAATTGCGTAAACGAGGATGCGTGTTTAATATTGGCGTGTGCAGCGATGCTGCCTAAATTGCCTTGGGTGCGCGTACGCAAACTCCTTTTCTTTTTCTGCGTATTCTCAGCATAACGAGTGGGCGTCCAAGAGCCGGTAAGCCGGGATTAATCCTGGGCTCGGTCTGCTTCAGGAGGGATTACAAACCATAATACTGGCGTTAACGCCGCAAGATGGGAGCGAAGCTTTCCGAAGGGCTTACGCAGCACAAAGCGACCTCGCTGGAGCCTTGCGACTCACGTGCTGCTTTCTACTTCGGGCTGCGAAGGGGAAAAGCGTGGTTTCTCGAATTGCATCACAATTACAATATCTGTAATAATAGAGATGCAATATAAATAGCCTTATGGCGGAAGGGAAATATATGGGTAATGAATGGGTGCGTCCTGCCCGTTGCTGTCTTGGTTTTTCATTCTGGCTTGCGCGACCCTTCCCTCGCTATAACATCTGGTTTTCATCTGCTGCGGGAAAGCCAAATAATTTCAATAAAACTGGGAGAAAACGTAATGCTTTAAAAAAAACCCCAACATATTGATGTTTGCCTGGTTTTCGAGTCGGGTTAGTAATTAAATTTATCATCCCGGGTTATTGACGGAGTGGACGCTGGCGTGGACGAGTATAAACGCGTCATCTGACAGAGGAGGCAATTACAGTCTAACGAGGTCAGGGCTCCGCGTTGTTTTTTCCTTACAAGGGTCTGAAATGATAAATAACGCGAGTTGAGGTTACTCTGAATTTGGGTGCGTCCCCCAGCCGGCGTCTCAGCGGAGCGCTGAAGCTCGGAGGCGATGTTGCTGGTCAGAGCAGCCTCATTGCGGCGGGACCGGCCGCGTTCGCTCAAGCGGTATCTGCGATATCTGCGTCGTGATAGCCTGTAGACAAAGGTGCGTTTCCTAGATTGTCAAACGCCAGGTACATTCCTGTAAAATGGATATATATGAGATATATTAAGAGAAAATAAGCGTATAGCAGGTATGAGATCTATAAATATAAACATTATCTATACATGAGATATATAAATATTAAATAAAATTATCTTATTTTCTTTATATCTGCTTCTCTCAGTCTGATTAAGGTTGTCATTTAGGCTAATTTTAAAGTTTAGAGGTAGCGTGGGTCTGCTTAATCTCCATCACGTTAGCGGCCGCCCTCGACTAATTTTTTTTAATTGCAGTTTATTGATCGTCGGGCTTTTAAAGAAGTCCATAAGCTCTTAGCGAGGGCTCGGTGACGTGCAAATGGAGTTATTTGTCTTGCTACGAGCAATATTGACCCGAGCAGTTGAGTTCTCGAGGAATATTTAGTAATTTTTTTTCCATTTAAGCCGCAAAACTCTTGCGGATCATTAGGTCGTCTGCTCCTGCCCTCGCTGTTTTTTTTTGTTGCTGTGAAAGCTTCATTAAGATATAAATATGAGTAAGCAAAATATTTCTGTTTTTCCATATTAATCGTGTCTGGCAAGAGAAATGTAGACGGGAGAAGACGTTTTTTGAGTAACTAGGTCGTCTCACCTGCTAGCTTAAGGTGTAAAGGATCTGTGTGAGCAAATATTGAAGCCTGTAGGAGCCCTAAGTTTGCATTTTGACTTTAATGGTTGTAATTTTTAAATTGCTTTATGATTATCACATCTAAAGATCTTAAGCGCTCATTTTTCCAGAGCACTTAATTAAGTTTCTAGCTTTCAACTGGAAATTCACAAAGCAAAATAGGTTTGAACTTACTGTTAATTTTTATGTTTTGAGAGACAAAGCTGCATTTCTGTTGATTTGACTTGATGCAAATCACGTTTGATTTGACTTCACCCCAGATAGCCAGATCGACCCTTCATGTTGCTTAGGAGCCAAATGGCTTCGGACAAGGGTGCGTGATTGCGATGGGGCACTTGCAATTGCCGGAAGTGTTTTCTGATGTGGTACTGGAAGAATTGCAAATGTAGTAAGAATCCCAAACCCACATATACCGTATGTTTTTAGGCTGGCTCAGGATCTTGATCCGGTTGGGAATAGGGTCACCCATGTATTTATGCCACACATCCCAGGGAGCAGCAGAGTATAGATGGGAACCTCTTAAGGCGATGTTGATGCTCAGCATTAGTTATCTTCAGATGTTGACTTTGGAGCTCCTTAACACCAATTCCACCTTTTTTTTTTTCCTCTTTTTTGTACAGTTCCTGATAGTGTGGGATTTTTTTTTTTTGCATGTCTTGTTTCACCTGAATCTTAATTATTATAGTTACTTTAGACTAGGCAGTTGATGAATTTTCAGTAGCTCCCGTCACGCCTGGATGTCATCCAAGGGGAGAGATGGAGAAGAAAGAGCAGAAAAAAGGAGGGATGACCAGGGTAATAGCCTCGCGTATCGGATGCCAGAGGCCGGGGG
>NW_010539991.1:0-31870 GCF_000687285.1 Phaethon lepturus | reverse complement strand
CTGCTGAAATCCAGCCAGCACGAGGTAGGACAATTGTGCTGCTGTTCTCTTTGGGAGTTATAAACAAGAGGATGAGGCTCAGCAAGAGAAAGAAAGGCTTCTTTCTGTATTTTTCCTTTTTGTCAGTTTTTTAGCTTCCTTTTCCTTCCCTCCTTCTCCTCCTGAACTGCAGGCAGAGCTATTTAGAGAAGAAATGCTGTTTTCACATGAGTTTAGTTTTTCAACCTAGTATTTTGCTTGCTGATTAAAGTCAACAAAGAAATACATTTAATACCCTCTCTTTAAAGATGCAAACAAACTCCTCCTTAGCTACCACTAATGGTATTTTTGTTTGGGGTTTCATAAAGCCGCTTTAAGTGAGCGAGCAGAAGCAAGGTCCCTATCTTTCCCACTAGGGATAAATAGATGCTCTCCAGCAATTCCTGCTACATCCTGCGTGCAACTTTTTATGCAAAAAGGAAACAGAATAATAATGAGCTTAAAAAATAAAATAAATAAATTCACATCATGCCAAATGCAACCAGAGTAGCTAGGCTCCTTGCTTTAACCCCATTTTCAGGATGGCGTGTTTTTTATTATTTAAGGGAGCTATCTTTCAGCTCTACCCACATAAAATCTTTCCAAATTGCTCCAAGTGGTACGTGCTGAGATATTTTGACTATACTGTGACCGCTTGAGCAGTCATGTTGGTGTTCTCGGCAGCTTCAGATCTGAGAATAAACACGTTGCTGTGTGCCGGCTGTAACTTTATAGCTCTGTGTATGGAGTAAAGGTTTTGGAAGTGGATAACATGCGATGAAGAAAGTGAGATCTGGATCTCAGATACCCTCCAACCTTTTTTTCCCCACTAAGACTGCTATCTCCACATACACGTGCTTTACTGAGTTTGATTAAAGTCATATAAACCATAATCTCTCTAAGCTCTGCCTTAATTGAAGGGAGATCCAAGACGTCAAAACTATGTATTTTGATGTGTTCTTGTATTGTGCTCTTTACTGAGGACACAAAGATGTAGGACTTTGTGTTCAAAGTCACATCTTCATAGATGTCTTGGATCCGACATCATGAAGTGGGCACGGTGGTGTCGGGTTGACGGTTGGACTTGATGATCTTCAAGGTCTTTTCCAACCTTAATGATTCTGTGATCCTGTTCTAAGTCATGTTCACCCTCTGGAAGCTCTATGCCATGTAAGGGTGGTTATGGGTGGTAGCTGGAGAGCCGGGGGTGCCTTTGGGGATCACTCTTCTGCCCTCGGGCCTGCAGGGAGGGATGCTCCGGCGCTCCGACCCCACGCTGGGAGCAAGTGTAGGAGCACCATCAGCTCCTTTCCTTGCAAGCGCCGATTCTCGGTTCGTTTTTACAAACCAAGTGTAATTAGTAACGACCCAGTCTTTACTCTGATGTGTTGCTGCTTGCTAGGTCATCACCCGCTTCCAAATAATAGGTGAAAATGTGTTTTATGTAGGTTATAAATTACATATTGCCGCTCAGCACAGGGAGTGCTTGTTTTTCCCCTTCCTTTTTCACATCCCGGTGGTCCTCTGGTTAAAGATCCTTTTCTCCCATTGGGTTCAACTGAGGAATCTCTTGCTAAATTCAGCAAAAAAACCACTCTGAATTTGTACTTGAGCTTTGCAGTTTGTCTCAGCCTGGCAGAAGACGTGTGTGCTCGAAAGCTTGTTGGGTTTTCCAGCTATTCCAGTTAGTCTGGTTAAAGATAATATTACGTCTGTCTACAAAATTTCTCATCTCTATCTGCGATGTATCCCATCGCAGCTACTGTGATACCAGCATCAGCTTGTGATTTTCATTTATTTCCTGTACATTTAGTTACAGGGGAGTTACCAAAAGGCTTAAACACACTGTAGTGATTCTTCAAAAGCTTGAAAGAAGAAATGCTGGTGTAAACTTCGTCGTTGTAGAGCTTGCAGGTTTCTTACAAGGGGAGTTGTACACCGGTTGTTTAATTACACGGCGACGGAAAGGGAGCGTGTTGGCCGAATATCTTTGGAGTGGGGAGCAGTCGGAGGGGGTTTTTCAGGCTGCATGGTGGCAGTTAAACAGAAAAGGCATTAAAAAAAAAAATTAGCAGTACAGTACCCATCTACTGGAGGTAGAAGGAAAACAGAAGAGAGAGAATTTAGTGAGCTTGTACTCTAACCGAGTATTGCTTATTTGCATGAAATTAATTGGAAAACAAAGTCTGCTGTTACTGTTCGCTCCGGCAAGCAATGCCCCTGTGAATTTTCCAAGTGTATCTTCTGCATTTCTCCGGCTACCAGCTGTGCAGAGTGTCGTAGCATGAAATACATGTGCACGGCTCCCAGTGCAGCAAACAGAGCATCGCTCGTTTGTTCTGAGCAGGTCACCGTCTGTCGATCCGTCACACACCTCTTTTCCGAACATCTGACGATTTAAATGCGATACTGGACATACACGTTACTGTAGCGTTTGCTATATTCTTCTCAAGCATGAAAAGGTTGCAGAAGTTGGTGTTCCCCAAAACATTATGTACGAAGACTAAAGAGATTGCAAAGCTAAATGCTATTAAATGCCTTTGGAGACTGAATTTGTGCTGCGGTTCTTGGGCATCCTCAGCAACACGGCATCTTCCTTCCGCTTCCCTACTGCGTGGAGATCTGGGTGATCCGCTCGTTTGCGCGGTAAAAGCGAGCTCACACCTGGGAGGACACTGGCTTCATTTGCCGGGAAATTTGGAAAACGTATTGCAACTGATGGAGGGAGACCCTGGAAGGAGATTCGAAGGCTGTCAGATGCTGCTCTAAAAATTGGGACTGCGTTCCTCGCTGTGGTTCGCTCCATTTGGGGTCAAATCTCCAACCCAACGTGCGTGGTTTGTGCAGGCTCTTTGCTCCTTGGTGTCGGAGTCCTTGGTCTTGCAGTGATATTGGATATGCGCAACTACTGTAAAAATTAATACTTGGAAGTATTGTTAAAAACGCTGCCCATTAACGGAAGATTCAGCCTCAAGCTACATTTCTTAATACGTACATGAAAAAAATTGTAGAGAGTGAAGGGGCGTTTGAGTCCCCATTTCATGATCTCTCTTGCTTGGCCAAGGTGGATGATGAAGAGCTGCTGGTTATCGTCGGGTGGGGTGGGGAGAAGGAGCAGCGAGGGCTCTGCGTCCCTGGGGTGCTGGTCAGCGCATCCACGCTGGTGCACCAAGGGTAGGCTTGGTTTGACGTCAAGTCAAAAAATCTCACCACGTTTTCCTCAATTTTATTAATTCAGGGCTTGCTTTCCCCGCCCCCCCCGCTAAATCCAACAAAAAAAAATAAACCCAAAGACTGCTCTCAGAAATACCAGCCTTGGCACTCTCGAAGAATACTGTGCACAGCTAAATAGGTGATTTTGGCAGGGAATTTCACTTTTAAGTGAAAGCTCATTCTCTGTGTGGAGACCCCTTGCGTGTCAAACGGAATTGAAAGGTCGTGCCCGTCTCGTGCCACGGGCCATCAGCTGTTTTGTGCTTGCATTGCAGCTGCTCCTTTCTCTGTAGACGGCGGATGGTACGGTGTCATATTTACCCCCAGCTTAGTAAGCTTTTTCAATTTATCGAAAACCTGTCCATTCATGGCCTCAAAAATGCCCACATTTGATACCTTTGGAAAGGTGGCACGCGGTACCTCTTAAATTGTCCTGTTTTGCTTTACCTAACAGCTGAAAATACATTTTTTTAAGCAGTTGCATCCTCTCCTAAGACAAATGCCTGATAGGAATACATTGATTTTTGAGACTTCCCTTTGGCTCCCTAAAAATAATCAGTGCCAGCCGTTGTTTTTCCTGGCACTTACCAAATATTCTGGTCACTGATAATTTTTTTTTTTCGGTGCTACCTATCAGTCTGGCTCCTGCAGGTGTTGTGGTCCATCCCCAATACTTAATAATAAGCATTTTTAAGCTCTGATTTCACCGCTTGAACTGTGTTAAAAAGAGGAAAAGACATTTTTACGGATCGATCAGATGTCCGAAGCTGCCCATGGCTACTCAAACATTGCAAGCGCTGGAAAACATCAGCCCAGCAGAGCTGCTGTGGTGTGAGTGAGTAATCTTAACTGTGTACAATACACAGGAATTTGATGCTGCAGCTTAACAGCACTTGAAATTTTGGAATTGCATCGAGTTGTGGATTATTTCTATAATCCCACAGAAGAGCGGGGAAGGGCTGGAGATGTGTATATTCACGTTTAACCTCGTCCTTCCTCGTGTGATATTTTACATGGCAGAAAACAAATGTGTTTTTATTGTGTTGATTTAATGGCAGAGCTCTGATTTTTTTTTTTTTTTTTTTTTTTTTTGGACGGGAGGGTGTGTATTATTTTTTTGTCTGTAACTGGCAAAAAGTAGCCGAGGTCTAAAAGGAAGGATAACACGGGCAGAAGCCAAGCTGTGTCTCGTATTACAGTGGTATGCTTTTGTTGCTGCTAACGTGTTTTTGTTTTTCTTCATTACACATATTTCTCTTGGGAGAAACAGGAAAAATATGTGTGTAAAATATACATGAGGGCTCCATGTCTCTGCTAAGAGGTTCCAGATGGGAGGCGTTACAGTAGGGACACTTTCTCCTGCCTTTTGGTCTGTAGCATTGATTTTGGTGACAAACTGCAGGAAAACAGAACAGTGAATGCTTCAATTTTTTTTAGTGTTTTTTTGGGCTATGCAACTGTGCGTGGGAAGTCGGAACTTCATTTCTAAACATGTATGGCCCCATGTAGGATTATTATGTTAAAAAAAGGAAAAAAAATAGGGTTTTGAAGGGACTTTGAGAGGCTTCCTCCAGGGGCTGGAGAGTGTCCAAGGGTTGTACCCCAGGCCAGATACCTCTGCCTAATTTAGAGGCTGATGGTTGGTGAGGAGGAGCTGGAAGCTGGTGGAGATGTCTCTCCAAGGGATGAGACTCTTGCCGATGGGTGATGTTTCGCTTCCGTGCCAGGCAGTGGCTCTTGGTTCTGGCTGAGGTTGGCGTTGAATTGGAGATGCTCCTCTTCAAGACCTCCCGAAATTTTGATGGCTTGTTTCCAGACCTGTCCTCGAGCTGAAGGTCCACAGCTCCACCACGCGAAGCAAGCAGCATTGCACCAAGAGTTCCAGCCTGGGCAAGCCATCGGTGATACCAGCCTGTCATCGCCAGCTCTTAAAATAAGTGTCACAGCTCCAGCGAACGCTTCTGAGTGCTACTAGAGCCGCCAAAAAGTGAGAACGGCGATAGGAACTCGCGTATGGCAAAACATGTTGTCCTAAAGGAATGTAGTCTGCTGTACGGATGTTTTTGCATAATGAAATTATATTAAAAAAAAAAAAAAGTACTTGCTTTTGGGATGTTGTGTGTTGTACCATTTTGAAGCATCAACAATTCCAACACTACGTGCTTCTGGCCAAAAAGACCTGAACCATGTTACTTTTGGAAGTAGGTGAAGCCATGGGTGAGGACTACCTTTCTACAGCTGTCTGTAATGCTTGATGCACTGAAAAGCTATAGCAGGTGCTTAAGAGGCAGCAGTTTACCCTGTCTTCTGCAAAGCACTGAAACATGTGGATGTTTGTCTGGTTTTGGAAATGGAGAAGTCGTATTTTCTTTAACGGTGGCTTCACAGCAGGTGCGACACGAGTGGTCAACAGCTCCGGAGACTCAAAGCCTCAACCTTGAGAAAAAGGGCAATCCTCATTCTGTGTACGTCCTCCCTTCCTTGTCTCAAGGGACGTGAGCTGCTGTGTTATTTGCAAGAAGAGTTTATTTAAAGTAAAGGAGCTCAGCCACAGTCCTGACACACTTCAGTGTTATTTCTAGAAGTTACTGAGGAGTTTTAATTGCAGCATCAGCTGTTTGTGATGCATCGCCGTACTTCATCTAGCTCTGCAAAAGCGGATTATGGAAGCGGGGAAATCGTGGTACGACTTGACGTTGTAATATACAATATAACCTCTTTGATAGTCGCTTTAAATATACGTTGAGGTTTTTTTATCTGTCAATACGCTATTAATGCTGTTTTGTTTCTGCTGTAGTGCTCATTCACGGTACTTGTATTGCCTATTGGGGGAGCATAAAACCTGCTCCTTAAGCCGTGCCTTGTTTTCAACTGGTCATTTTATTGCTCTGGGATTGTTTTATATCTCTATCGAGATGAAAAAATTATTTGAAGCTCAGATTAAGGAGATTTTGCGCGGTCCTGGAACCTGTCAGACACTTCCTATCTGCGTCTGTTGTAGTAAAATTTGTTCTTTGGCTGCAGAATATAAACGTTGGCCGTTGTAAGCATCCCCGGGATGGAGAGGCCACCATAATAACACCAAGGTACCCAACTTCATTTTGGGATACTTCTGCAAACCTGAAGCTGAACCGGGGCTGAAGATTTTTGTTTCCCACCAAAACGTTTGTTGGCTGATGCGAGCTGGAAAACATCTGCCTTTGGGTGCTCTTCCCAGGGCCATCCACCCTATGCATAAAAAAACCACATGTATGAGCAGAAGATCAGGAATGTGAGCCAGACCTTATGGATTTGGCAGCCTCTGCCTCGAGGGTCCGTCCGTACCGGCATTTGCCGATGACCGTCTGCCATCTTAGCCGGGGTTTTTTTCCCATTATGGCATTTGTGTGGGAAAACTGTCCCCGTTCGGGAAGAGGACTTAAGTAGGAGGCTTTGGCTTGGTTTTGGGGTTTTATTTTGTTGGGTTGTGGTTACATGGTAGTCCCTTTTTTCCAGAGCGTTGCTTAAAAGGCAGAAGCTGAAATGGTCGGATCCTGTGGTTAAGTATGGGAAAAGGAGGAACAGTCTGCCAGCGTTAAAGCATTTGCCAGGAATGCAGATGCTAAATCCTTTTTCTTGCATAGCTGATAGAGCACCTGCATCAGCAGACCTTTAAATCTCCCAAACAAGTATGTGTTGTAACGAATTTTATAGTACTTTATCTAGGGTGTCTTACTCTCTAAGGGTGTTCAATGGTGCTCTTGATATTTCCATTACATACACTAACACTTCTTTTATTCAGTTAAATTGACCCCCAGACCTTCTCCAAATCAGTGCTTTCCCATTAAAAGTCATTTTCTCCCATATTTGTATTAGGGAGCGTGACTTGAAGTGCACAAAGGCAGGTGGTCTTAACTGACCCTGTATTTTAAGCCTAATTGCCGCAACAGATTCGTCGCTTAATTGCTCCATCCCAGTATGGCAATTTGATTCAGCAGAGGGGGGAATTGCTGCCCTTGAACAGTCTCAGTTTTGCTGTGGCCAGGTAGGTTTAGGGCAAATGTTTTACAATGATTAAGACATTTTTAATTGACATAAACTATCAGTAACCAAAAAAAAAAAAAAAAAAATTAAAAAAGATGTTTCATAGCCTGTATAATGAGTAGTTTTTGATATGTAAGTTAAATTACAAGACGGTAAATCTGTTAATATCATAGAACTCACTTGGCTGCCATTCAGTAATTGTAATTATGAAATCAAGTATTGGATGTGCTTTATATTGAAAGAATACCGCTGAGTTTAATTCTGTGTAGTGAAGGGTGTGCCGTCATTGACAGTGGGAGGAAGAATGCTTTAACGTTCATAAATGCAACAAATAGTACACTTGTTTGGAGCAGGGAGACCTCTTAAATATGCTTTTGGACCTTTGGGCAGTCTTTGCAAGCCTGTCCACATGGACCTATTCTCCATAAGGTCCATATGGACAAGAGGGAGAGGAAGGCGCTTGTCAGCACTTCCCAGGTGTCTTTATCTTTTGGACTTTCCCCATCTGAAGTGTTTGAAGGTCATGTATTTGAAAGGTTCTTTGATGGGGAATGAAAAACAAGGAGAGGACAGGTTTGCATCTTTGGTCGCTGTGCCAGCTTAAAAAAATTGCATTACTGATTTTATGGGAAGAAACAGAGAATTACATGGTTTTGAGAAACTTGTAAGCAAAAAGTCACACTAATAGGAGACACTGCAGAAAGCAAACACCACCAAAGAGATGTTCTGCTGTGGTTTGCTATCAAAGACCAGTATAGGATTGGATTTTGTTCTAGGTAATGGGTTGAGACATGACTTTCATGTCCCTGCTCTCTCTGCACCATAACAGTGAGGAAGATGGCTAAATACCTGAAAACTGGAGAGCAGTTGAGGTTGGCAGGGACCTCCAGAGGACATCTGGTCCGTCCATGCTCAAAGCAGGTCAAGTGGGCTCAGGTTCTAGAGCAGTTGCTGTTTCTTGGCTTGATGAGGGGCTGGATTCCAACCATAGATCAAATCACTACCGCCTTTAAATAGCCAGCTGCAGAGGTTTGAGTGCTTCTAATATCTTCTTTTACCTGTAACAGACTTGTATTGCAAGGAAGGAAAACATAGATCTAGTTGTGGGGTTTTTTTAATCTTTATTTTTATTTTTTCTTGTGGTACAGCAGAAGCTGGAACCTTGCAAATACTTCCGTTTAAAAATCCTGAGTTGTTTTATTTCACACAACCTTCTGTGTGCTGTAGGTATGGCCAACCAGGAGATGCCACGGTGTTCATCAACTAAATGGGAGGGATGCACTGAGGAGGAATACCTTAAAATGTGTTGTGAATTGGTCTCAGTTGTATATAGATCCTAGTATGTGTGAGAGACTCGGAGATTTTAGATATATATGTGCATATATAGTCTTTTCAAACTCCTACTTGGCATTCCAAGTCTTCTGCTCATGTCAGCAGCCAGGAGAAATTTTCTTTAAAATGTTGGGAGAAAAACATTATCAATTTGTAAATACAGAACAAATACGTTTATTTTGTCATTATAGACCTTGGTTTTAAACTGCTTTGTCACCTTTGTGGTTTGAAACGGAAAATTGGGGTTTGGCTCTGCAAATGTGCTCTGGTGGCCCAGTGAAGAAAAGCATAAAAGGAAGAGAAGGTCAATGTTTGGCAGTTCAGGGTTGCAGGTCATTCTTGGCGAGAGCTCTGCTCAAGCATTGCAGCACCAACACTATAAATACTTCGTGGTTTGTGCTTTTTACCATAAAAGCGTTGGTGGTTTCATTAGGCAGCATGGAACATCTAGCCACAACCAAGAGAATTAAAGAACGAGGTGCAAGCACTTGAACTCGTATTTAATTGCTATAAACAAGATATTTGGTATTATTGCTTGGCCATGCAGGACAATGTCTCGAAGGATTCACATAACTGCTATTTTACTTTGTAAGGATCCAGGTTGTACCTCATACTTTTTGGCTTTGGTACTTATTTAGCTGTCGTGGTCTCTGCGCCGTAGAGGTGGCTTTTAGAGCTCCTTGTGGAAACCAAAAGTTGGGGGAGATATGTCAAAGTGGTACAGTTGCAGCAGCGCAATTCGGGTTCATAGGTTTTATCAGGCAGTGAGCTGCAGATTTAAAAGTAGTATTTCCCAGGGCAGAAGCAATAATGAGAAGGGATTTAGCAAGGCTCTACCTTAAGTAGTCTAGATGCATTTTATGTTCTGGCCATAATTCAATATATTTCTGTGAAAAAGCAATATAACAGGACAAGAGGCGTGCTGGGAGCTAGGTTGCAGGTTGAATGAAAACAAGCAAAAGTGATCTTTTATCATCCAGCTGTTTATGTTTCAAGATGTAGAAAGGAATTTGTAACTACAGAGAATAAGTTAAAAAACCAGTGAATGTCCTGGTCACATAAAAAAGACATTAAAATGACAAAATTTCAAAATTTCAATATTGTATTTTTTCCCTGTGTCTTTTTTTTTTTTTTTTTTTTGGAATAAAGGTATTTGTGAATTATTATTTCTTTTTCAAGCGTAATATATAGAATATCACAGAATAGTCTGAGGGCTGGCAACACCTCTGCTGGGAGGACAGGCTGAGAGAGTTGGGGTGGTTCAGCCCGGAGAAGAGAAGGCTCCGGGGAGACCTTCTTGAAGCCGGCCAGGATTTAAAGGAGGCTTAGAAGAAAGATGGGGACAGACTTTTTAGCAGGGCCTGTAGCGACAGGACACGGGATGATGGTTTTAAACTAAAAGAGGGGAGATTTAGACTAGATCTAAGGAAGAAATTTTTCACACTGAGGGTGGTGAAGCCCTGTCCCAGGTTGCCCAGAGAGGTGGTGGATGCCCCATCCCTGGGAACACCCCAGGTCCGGCTGGCCGGGGCTCTGAGCACCCTGCTCTGGTTGGGGGTGTCCCTGCTCATGGCAGGGGAGTTGGACTAGATGGCCTTTAGAGGTCCCTTCCCACCCAAACTGTTCTGTGATTCTCATATTGGGGCAAATAGCCTTCAAAGCTGGAAAGAAATCACAGGTGATGTTTAAAACCACCGCGCTCTGTGGGAGCACACGCTGGGCTGCTCTAACAGAAGCTATAGGTGAAGCATGCGAATGCACGTCTGACCTCGCTGTCGCATCATTCGTGTCGCATCCATCTAACTCTGTCCCTGGCCTTGTGTTTATGTCATTTGATGGTAAATAGATTTTTCCTACGCTGTTTTCTTCGGTGCAGTCCCCGTGCATTAGGGCTTGGGCTCATTGGGCATCGCACGGACCCCGCACCCCTCTTGTCCTTTACCAGCACCTATATATGCAAAGATTTTAATACACAAATATTCTCTTTGGTTGCGTGAGTTCAGACGAGCGTTATATTTCCCTGGCTGCTATATTGCTGGCTGACGCTTTGAGTTTCCATTTTGCTTATACAGTTACGAGTCATTCATACTTTATGAATACGTTTGATTCATGAATTCCAAAATTCACAGTAAACCAGGGAATACGTGGCTTCCAGCAGCCCCTTGTCTGATATTAACCTATTTCTTGTCCCCAGCGCAAATGAGCATGACTCAGTCTTGCTCCCAGTCCCTTCAGAGCCCCACAATGGAATATAACTACTAATATAACTATTCCACGACGGCATAGCCCGTGTTGAGATTTAAGGAGTTGGCTTGCTTTTCTTCTGATACATTCATGGTACGGCTTTCTAAAAAACGAAATTTACATTTCACGTAGATGGGAAACCATTTAAAAAGTCTTGTCTATTAACACATTTCTCCTTCTATATAGCAAAGATAAAATGATATCTTTATTTTTTCCTCTAAGGGTGAGCACTAGAGGCTCATTTGGGAAGGGCAAGGCTGAAGACCTTAAATACGCCAGCAAAGGCACGTGTTTTCACTAGCGCTTTCACCACAGAAACTATTATTCTATAGGGGAATGCAGCTGTTGTTTTATATGGGAACGACATTCAGTTAGGATTATCTATATAGCAGCATCTTATTGTCATTGCCGTATGAGAACAGGTCACTGCGGTGTTTTCCTCGATGCAGGGGTTTGGAAAATAACCTTATTTCAGGGAAGATATTAAAATAATCCCTCTTCCAGCTGTACTCTGTAATTAATCCAGACTGCATTAATATTCAGTCCAAAATGAAGAGACCTTCAGGATCAGGAGAGGAGGAACGTGAAGTATTTAGCCACGAAACTGTTAATTTTTTTTTTTTTTTTTCCTTGCCATCCACGATAAGCATCTCTTTGTGCAGGAGGGCGGTGGGAGGCAGGAGGAATGGAGCTGCTCGTTCTTCTGTTGAATCACCAGCGCTGGGTCCAGAGGGATGTTCGGCTCCTACAGAGGAACGTATTGAATTCTGTTTCCTTCGAAATGTTGAGCCCTGGCCAGTAAAAGCTTTGGTCTCCCCCAGAATTTTAGGAATGCTGTTACGGAGTTTTGTCCGTTGAGCTGCTCAACAGCTTCGAATCAATGAATTAGTAGAGGGTAATAATACAAACAGATGATAATTTGTTTTAGGGAAGTAGTTATAACTCATTTTGTGTTTTCCGAGGCTGAACTACCGTATTATGCCCTGGCTGCAGAAGGACATGGTGTCCTGTTCGAGTATATAGAGATTTAGGCATGCATACATTGAATTAATAGCACTTTTTTTTTTAATAGCCCAATAGTTCCGCTAAAGAACATGGTGAGTAAACCAAACAAAAATGTATTAAGTTGTCTCAGGCGTTTCTTTAGCTACTTGTTGGCCCTTCACCAATGCCTTTGCCATAAAGTCAGCCTTAAGTTTTAGCGAGACGTGAGCCAAAGAGCTTTCTCATTTACATCAGCAATAAAGAAAAAAGCATGAAAGAGGGATATTATGGGTTGTGATTTTTGTAGGCATTTGGGTTATAATACATAATGTGGTCTGGCATATTAATCCAGAGAAAAAGCTCATAAAAAAAAGAGGACTCTCGCAGTTGCCCACTCCGATGTTTGAAATGTTTTCTCCTGATGCTAAATGGTCCTTGTTGCAGAATATAAAAGATTTATTCCTGGGTAAGGCTCTTCCGTTTTTTTAAAGAAATCCTAATAAATAGACCTTATTTCTCTCCATGATCTATTACTTAAAGTATAAGCACAGCGAACCGAACCAGAAAATCCTTTTAATATTGTTTTTTTGCTTAAATTCTTTATTAAGTTATATGAAAAGGTGATTAAAATAGGGCTGCTGTGCGTTTAGTTTGTTCGAGTTCATATTGCTGCTGGCTGGTTTCTTCTCAAGTGAACAGCATTAATTAGGTGTATAGAAAATTTGTCTTACTGACTTCATGGGATGTCTTAGATTGTGGTGGATCCTACTGCGGGGAAATACTCATAACGTAATCAGTATTATTTAAAAGAAATATATAAATACATGATAATGTGCTAGCTTGCGTTGAATATCAACGTATTCTGCTTAGAAGCTTCTTGCTGTCTCTCAGCTCACTGAGAGGACGGGACGGGTAAATCCTACGGAAATGTTAAATAGCATCCCGTCTTTTGATGCCAAAATGCCTATTTTTGGGGAGAGGATGCCTGGATTTTCATTGCCAGGAGAGTTTTGGGGGTTTCAGTGGTTACCTGGAGGTGCGGGCACCTTTGATGCCCTCCTGAGGGTGGGTAGAGGAGGGATGCTGGGTGCGGGGAGGATTTTTGGGGAGAATAAGCAGAAAACAAGTGTGAGCAGCCTGAGAAGATGTGAAAACTCTGTAGGGGAGCGTTCCTTAGCTGTGTGTCTGAAATAATCTCTCAAGTATAATCTGCTTGCTCGGCAGGTTTCGTCTATCCCAGAACTTGTTTTAGTCAACTAAAGCGAATTCATATGCAACAGCTTGAATTTAAACAAATCCCTGTATTCAAATAGAGGGGGAAAAATAAAAATCACATCGTTATTCTCCTTCGGTTCTTAAATCATTAAATCTAACCAGATTGCTAAATAAATCTGCCTGGGAAGGTAAAAGTAGACGTGAGAGCGGGCGTCATGCAGGTACTGTAGGTGTCGAACACTTTTTCGCCAAGGTATAATTTCATTTGGCCTTTATTTTTTGCTTTTAGTTGCAACGTTAATTCTGAAAAGGTCATTTGAAAAGCTTCAGATTATAGATGTAAAGCCCTTTTAATCTTTTCTAATAAATAGCTGAGTAGGGAATAAATCTATTGGGAGTTGGGAGCTGAGCTCTGGTACTAAGCCTCAGCACAAAATGTATTTGTAATTGTAATTTAGCCTCCATACACAAACAACACTTAGATATTATCTTGCGTATAATTACCTTAAATAAGTTTGGCTTAGAAGAAAAGGTGAATGATTATCAAAACTGGTTTAATAAAGGAGACATTAATTGGACCTGGCAGCTTAGCAGATTCTGTCACCGTGGGCCGGATTATTATTAAAGTGGTTTAGGGAGAGTTGAAAATACCAGTTTTCAGTGAAGCTGAGCTGCAGTTCTTACGGGTTTCCAGAAGCTCTTCTGTTCAGAGGTTTCTTTGAAATGGCAATAAATGACTCGCTGCATTAGGTGCCTCGGCAAGGCAGGGTTTTACTAAAACCCTTTGCATAACAAAGACTTAAAAGCATTTTGATTTTGGAGAAGCAACAGCAGCAAATCGAAACGACAGTGTCTGAAATGCTGAAAACACTCTGGGTTATGCCGGTGCTATATATGACACTGTCTAACATCTGAGTAGCCTTCAAAGCGTTTTTTTTTTCCCCCTAATTCCATATATAATTAAAAAGCAGCTTTCTCTAGCTCATTAAAATTTAGAGTCTTGTTGGAGCAGTGTACTTTTATATTTATTTAAATGAATAAAGCACAGCCTTAATATAGACTGTAATAACTTCAAATACTAAATCTCTCTTGTACAGCTAACACTTTTATTTTTAAAGTGTTTATCTGCCCTTCCTGAATACCAAATTGAAAATTAATATCGTCCTCAGAAGCTCATCGTGTTATTTTGTAGACCATTCAACCAACTTTCACCACGTGCTTTTTATTAATTATACAACGATAGCAGAACCCCCCAAAGTTACGTTGTTAGTGACGTGCATTTATCTGCGGTGGCTTTTCCAACGTAACGATGGCATCCCTCTCTTTTCACAGGCTTTCGGAAACGCAAAAACGGCACATAACAACAACTCGAGTCGCTTTGGCAAATTTATTCAAGTGAATTACCAGGAGACGGGCACCGTGCGCGGGTGAGTAGGGATCGCGTTGAAGATACTGTACGTATTCTTACCTTAGGCACGAGGGGCCTAAATAGGCTGTTGTAGGGGATACACAAAAAAGAAGGTTGATTTTTTTTCGGCCAGTATGTTTCCCAAAACAGAGCGGGGCGGGAAGAGGGGGGAATTTAGCATATTTAAGTCCATTGGTATGAAAATGTTGGCATATCCGAGCTGCACATTGAAGTGTGAATACACCTGAGGTGGCTTCAAGCCAGTTGAGCTCTCCTCAATCATGATGTCAACTTTATAATTAAGCTGAAATGGAACTTCTCCTCTTAAGATAGCAGGTAGGGCAGGAAAGGGGAACGTTTTAGCTAGGATTGGGTTAGGGGGCTGCAGCACGATAGGAAGGACGAGGCTGAGCGAACTGGATTTGCTCAGCCTCAGGAAGAGAAAGCCAAGGGGGGATTTAATCTCCAGCTGCCTGATGAGTGTTACAGAGGCGATGGAGCCAGACTCTTCTTGATCGCTGTCTAATTCCCCATATGCTTCGGTCTCTACCCCGACGCCGTTCTTTAACCCACCCCTTGAGCAGTTAGGGCCTCTATTCTTCCCCCGTGCCATTGCAAGGAGGTGCTTGTCTCCGTCGTGGTTCTCCACAGGTTATTTCAGCATCTCTTCTGCTACCCAACGCTCGTGGGACGTACAGCTGTGACTCAAACCTTCCTTCTCCTGGGCAGGGCTGCAGCAGAAGTGCTGCATGGTTGGAAGCCTATGGATGAAACCTTCTGGGTGGGCTTACCTAAGCCTGGCTTTCTTTTTGGCTTTAGACAATTTACACGGCATCAGGTCATCACAAAGTGACTCAAGGCAGCTGTAAATGAGCAGGGCTTTGTTAACGCTGCTTTTCGTCCGGGTTAATTAACTCAGTTGGAAAAACAAAGAGTAGAAGTGGCATTCCAGGGGTTGTATGATTTCTGCAGCTAGCTAAAAGATCTCTTGCTGGGGCTTCGCTGTTACTTGACAGAATTGCTTTTAAAATTCTTTCTTTCGTCTTTTCCGGCAGAACAGTATCACACAAATAGCTTCCATTAATTTTTCAGATGAGCTTGGGTACTTTGTGTACCTTCCCGCTGTTTTTTCATCCTACGTCAAATCTGATGGTCTCTTTTTTTTTTTTTTTTTTTAATTTTAGTTCTTTATTTCTGGTGAACGGTTGTCTTAAAAGGATAAGCCTCAATTTTTTCAATACCTACTGAAAATACAGGGTAACAAGAATCCAGCAAATGCCCTAAATATCTTGACATGCTATGTCAGCTCTGTGGAAGTGGCCTTTATTTATATTTGTCAGATAGGTGCAAATAACATTGTATTTGTATACTCTAGTTCATAAAATAAAGGGAATTTTCACCTTTCTTTAAAAAAATGCACTTTCTCCATCTTTGGTTGCATGGTGCGATGTGACTGTGCTTTGCTATAAGCTTGCAGCGCTGCCCCAATGAAAATAAAAAGACATTTAAAAAAACCTTTGAGCTGTTCCTAGCATATGAGACCACATTTTTTTTTTTTCTTCAGTCTTACAAAGAAGATCACAGGTATTTTTTTAAAACTTAGCATAGATTTTAAGCACAACCCAAGTCAATTATCATCCTGTATTCTGCATATTATTTGCTTTGTTAATGTAACTGTAATTTGCAGCCCCGAATCGGAATTTTGCTCTGTTCGGAGGCTGAAAATAGCAGCTGGGTATTTGCTTACAAACCCTATGAATATAATAACCCAAAACTTGAAGCGAATTTAAACTTAAGAGACGTAATAGCCAAGAGATTTAGTAGCAGCCAGCCCCGCCCCATGAAATGAAGTCTTTGAAGACGTCTTTAAAATCGACGGAGCATGAGCAATGGCTACAGTTAAGTGCGTTCCCATAAGGCTTTATGAATTTATTACGTCCTGTTCGATGATAAGCGAGTTCTGGAGGAAGGTCTTCGCAACCTGTTCAGTCCTCATAAGATGATCAAAAGCCTCAACATCTGACACGCTCCATAAAATTGCAGAAGAGCCAGATAGGAGACATTTTAATTAAAAGCAACAGTGCATTGGTATAATGGTAAATCTGTGCAATGGCATGAGGCTGTATCTCAAATACCATGAGCTGGCGCTTTCAAACACGCCGTGCTTGGGTCTTTTGCATGTTGCTATTTGTATATGAAATTCAGTCTCAGATTTCAGGTGGTGTTACCTGGTATGCTAAGTACAGGCTCTGTAGCGTGCTTAAATGAGTATTTTGCACGAAGCCGGACTCTTAGAACTCCTTTTCTTTACTCTTAAAGGTGGACTTGACATAATTGACAACAGGAAAGAGAAAGAGAACATTTGGAGACGTCTACTTTTTTTATAGTTTTTATACATTGGTTTTCCTTTTCACTATCCTATTACAAGAGGGGACATATATTCTTCTTGGGACATGAATTCATTATGACCTTTGCCCTAAGCAAGGAGTATTTTACCAAAACAGCATTTTAGTTGCATCTACAAAAAAATGGAAAAAAAAAAAATTATTTGTTTAATTTTCCCTGATTTAAACAGTGGTTTGGACTAGATGACCTCTATAAGACCTTTTCAACCTAAATTATTGCATGAGAGTGATTTTTGGGGGGTGGTGGTCTATAATAAGAGCAGAAATCACAGGGGAGGGGATGAAATGTCAAGGGCGGCGGACGTGATCCAGGTTGTCGTACAGCAACGTGCGGAGCTACTACCCAGGGGTGGGAGTGGGATCTGGGACACTCTGACACCTTTTTCACTCATCTGTTCACCGAGCCTGCAGAGAATTTATGGTGTGGGCTGGGAAGGAAAAATTGGTTTCAGATTAGAAAGGGGATACAAAAAAAACCCCTGTTGGTGAGGAATAGCCGTAGACTATTCTCAGCTTCCTAGAAGGGAATAAACAAGAATAAACCTTTTTAGTGCAAAACATACAGAGGAATAATGCTGCTTTGCTGTCTGTCTGTCTTTACTCCTGTTATCCAGCAAGCTTGTCCCATTGTGGGTTGGATATGCCATTTCCAGTAGCCTCTCCTAAGACCTTCTCTATGAGTTGTCACAAAACCTCTGCAGCATTTATTTTATTTTTTAGTGAAAGGAGGGGGAATTCCTGAGATGCAAGTAATAAATAGGTCTGTCTTCCCCATCTGGAGACTGTGGTGGAGAAGCGAGCGTAGAGGCACCTCCTCGTCCCACCATGCCCAAGGTTCATTGGGTTTCCCAACTCATACGTGGCTGCTAATGTTGGTGCCACGTCACTGGGCGTCTGTAGCTGGAAAAGCATAGCTACATCATCAAAACTGCCAATTATAACTCCGGTTTTTAAATCCCTATCATTACTGGTTAGCATTGTTTGGAAGCAAAAAACCTGTCGAAGCTTGTTTTAGTTCTACAAGCTTGAAAAAAGTATTTAGTATGTAAATTAAACATGTTTATTATGGAGGCTCTTAGGATGTAAACTCCAATAAGGAGCTTTTGCAATTGTTTATTTTTTAACCGTAGCCACAAGTTAATAACCCGAGTTTTTGCCGAGAAGTGGCTCTTCTGGAAGAGGGAACGGTGATTTGGGGACGGATTCTGCAGCTAAAACTGATCTTGCAAACTTTTGCACCCAGATAAATTTCTTGTGTGCACAAATCTTGGTCTGCAAGCAATTTTATTTTGCTGGCTTTGGATTAAATAGGTATCCAAGATTCTTCGTTGCTGTCAAAATTTCCCCCTGTGCTCCCTGCCCATAGGCTAACGCATCTGAGATCATGTTTTTCATATCCAAGTTAGTCTTGGCTTTGTGTCAAACCAAAAAACCCTCAAAAGCCAAACATAATATTGGGCTTGTTCTGCCTAGGAAGAAATTTATACAACTAAATGAAACAAGGCTGAAACTTTTTTTTTTTTTGTGCGTACTAAGACTGAAACGTCCCCGTAAAGCTGTGTTCATTTAAGTTGAATATTGGGTCAATGAATAACGCTTTTATTTTTTCCTTCCAGAGCTTATGTTGAAAAGTACCTCCTGGAGAAATCAAGGCTAGTCTATCAGGAGCACAATGAACGGTAGGTGCCCGTATTTTGCTTATAGGGTTGGTTTTGACTTCTGTACGTGCCAATAGCGTGGCACAGATAGCTTAAAACCCCGCTTGAGCTGGCAGAGAGGGATCAGGATTTTCCTGCTCCTAACCCTGTGCTTCAAAGAGAAATGATGCATTCTGTATTTTGCTGTTTAGGGAGGAATGTACTACCCAGGGAAAATGAACTCCTTTATTTTATTGACAGTCTTTGACTTGCATTTTCTTTATGATTCATGTCATATGGATTATTATGAAACATTTGTTTTCTCGTGCAAACTTGTAAGCTATTTAATATCTAATGTGGGGGGGGAAGATGGTATTTTAGTTTTGTTTTAGTTCTTAACACATTGAAGCCATCAGAAGGGCCTCTAGAAAAAGCTAAAATTATATAGACAACAAATTTAAGTAAATTGTTCTTTCCTAAATGCAACATATTATTTGTTACATACTCCTCTCTCCGCAATTATTACTCTGATTTTATATAAATTGACTGCTTCTAGTTGTCTTTTTCAACTCTTGGCGCTTCATCTGTGAGACAGATGTTGCACGAGGAGTTTTCTCAAACGCTCGTGGGCTGATCCCGAAGTTAAATAGCATATACAACCTTGGCAAATGTACTCTTGAGTGTTGCAAGATGATGAAACTTGGTTCCTCTTGGAAAACGTCCAAATTAAAAGCAAAGTTTCAACTGTCGAAATACTGCCACGCTCTTAGCGTTAATCTGTGCTAGAGGTGTCTTGAAGGAAAACAGGTGAGTGTCGCTTGGGGTGGTTTTAGTAGTAGTAATATTCAAGTATTTTGGATATTTGAGTAGCTGTAAAAATTGATGTTTTTTCGGTTCTGTCTTACAGAACTGAAACTGCAAAATCATTGCCTTTTAAATGGTGGTAAAGTAATAAAAATAATAATAATTTCTGCATTGCAAAGAAATACGTTGTTTTGATTCTACTAAATATGTAGGCATTGCACATGTTTCTGGAGGAAAATGTGACAGTGTCGGCTAGGAATTCTTTAAGTATATTCTAGGGCAGTAGATGTCCTTGGATGGAAAAGAGGGACTTCATTCTCCATTACTTAATAATCTTATACGTCACTGCAAAGTGGGTACAGGCCGTTTCCACACAGTGTTCAGGTCTGAGTTTGGAAGCTGGAAAATCAGCTTATGAGGTTTACATGCGCTTCTCTGCTTAATGCTGCTGTTTGTTTTGAAGTCTAACATCTTTTTTTGTCATTTGTCACCAGGAACTACCACGTATTTTACTACCTCCTGGCAGGAGCGAGCGAGGAAGAGAGATCAGCATTTCATCTGAAGCAGCCTGAGGAATATCATTACCTCAACCAGGTGGGAATACTACGCAGGAATACAATACACGGTCTTGCCTTTTCTACTGCTGTTAGTTAATGCCAACAAAGAAAACGTGTGGAGTATTCAAAACACGTTGTCTTAATGCTCCGTAGGCAGCCTTCCATCATTGGGAATAATTCTGCATTGGCAATCTGAACACCTGATAGGATTAAAAAAAAAAAAAAAAAAATCAGTGTTTTCCAGTTTTGTCCCCTACCTGGGTTATGTTAAATGTTTTGTGTTTTTAATCGTCGAAGGGAGAAACGGTAATAATTTATCTGTTATCTGTGTGAATGTCATTTACTCATTAACATCTGTCTGCCAAGTAGGAGAAAAGGGGAAAATGTGTGATGCTGGTATATATATAATGTCTTGCATGAGGTAATCCTAATTCTTTAGCTTCATGGCTGGCTGTTAGCATGATCCTTTGAATTTAAAAATGTAATGAGTTTAATATAAATAAAAATACAGCAACCATTGGAAACGTGTGAATTGAACATGAGTGAGGTATTGCCAATGGCCAAATAAACTTATACTTTGGAAAATGTGATTTACTTCAGGTATTTAAGATGCAGTTGTCTGCTGATGCTTGTCAGTAGGGACTTTAATGCTTTTTGCTCAAAAAAAGAAAAAAAAATGAGTAGGAATATGTGGAAGAGTAGTTAGTAGCAGTTGATTTTAACTAATTACAATTTTCTTGGAGCTGAGAGATGATTAGCAATAAAGAGTGATTTAAACCAGCTTATGGCTGGAGAGAAACTTATATGCGCAGCGCAACCCAAACAGCCTTTAGTCTTTCTAGAAACATAATTTAACTCTGGAATACGTCTCAATTACCTGGGGCTTTTTAAAGATCTTTCTAAAGTGGATTATCAAAGCCAAAAATCTATTGTAATATTAACGAGTCCCACCCACTCGTAGCAGGATCAGGAAATTTCACACAAATGAGTAACATATTAAGAGCTGAAGGCTTCTTGCTCACTGTCTTTGTGCCTTGGGCGCTGGTTGGAGAACGTGGTGTGATTTTCACCACCATCTGCGCTGCCGTTTTGCAGCGGAAAAGTGCCAAGATTGTTTGGATCAAATGTTTTGTCAGATTTTGTTGGGCAATCTGGTAGTTTTACGTTCGTCGAAAACATTGCTTTTAATTATAGTCTTTTTTTTAAATAGCAGTTTAACGCTCAAGGGCGTTAATATTTAAGGTAAAATAGTAAATCCAATGGCGCATAATGTGAAGATCAAATAAGAACGGGATAATGTAGTTGAAACTTTTATTTTAATCCAAATCAGGATGCTGTGGGCAAGTAGGCTGGAGAAGGATGCTGAGGTACGTCCGGTGGACAAGGGAAGCAGACTCTGATCTTGCTTGAACACAGTGTATGGACAATAGCGACAGTCTGAATTTTTAGGGGTTTTATTATAATAATTTTTAAATTTTTAATAATTAGAGTTAGTGTTAGAGAGACCATTTAACACTGACAACTATGGGAAAATGGCTCCTTTAGATGTGTTCAGGGCATCATTTCGTATTAAGGCGTTCTGACAATGCAGTAGCAGTTTTCCCGTGCCCCGTAGGCAAAGGGGAAAAAGGAAAATGGGGAGAAAAAAGGAAAAAGAGGAAGTGGAGGAATAGGGAAAGGAATCTCTAGAAACGTGAGAGAGGAAAGTAATAAAACGGCTCCTGAGCATTTACAGTAGCTTCTTAAATGTGTCCTAGAGAAATCCCTGCCTTTTTGAAAGGAGAAAGAACGAGCTCTGAAATGAACCTAAGTTTTTAACTAAAAATTAAATATTACAATTGAAAAAGCATACGATATGGTGCCAGGCCACTTAAGGGGGGCCTGACTCAGTCCTTGAGTCAAGCGTTATTTTCATCCTCAGCTCAACGTTGTGTTGGGCAAAACAAACGTGCATTTTCTATTGCAGATGAGCAGTAATCTATTTAGATATTCCATGAAAACGGGCTGTTATTTTGTTGATCTGTAAACGCAGGGAGCAGGTTGGCAAAAAAAAAAGAAAATTTTTTTTAAAAAGCAAATTTACTTAAACTGTCCCCGGAGTTCGAATAACTTCTCCATGTTTCATACCAATGGCGGGTATGCCTGCCATTGCATACCCTGCAATTTGCTGAATATTTTCTGTGCTGGTTATTCACACTTACCCATTTTGAAATTAGTGATTTGCAGGATTAGGTCCTTATTGTAAGTCCATTAAGAGCTCTGGTGCCATGTGTCTCTCCCTCTTGGAAATGGTCACTGACATGTCCTTCTCTCAGCTCCATTCCTGGTTGGAAAAAAAGTACAAATTCCTAAAAAGCTTTCAAGTGTTGCTTTCTAATCGGTCGGAGAACTGCACTTTTCCAACACTTACATGTGTCTAGAGGGAAGGTTGAGAGTAGAAACAAAAATCTGCTCTTCAGTGTGCTTTTTACATCACTAGCTCTTCAGCTGTAGGTGAACCAAAGTTTTCTCCAACTGTGGAGGAAAAAAGATTTTAAAATCCATTAAACTTATTGCATGAGTCTTGAAAGCACTGTAAGGAGGAATCAGAAGCACCATAAATGCAAAAGCATTATAAATCTTACCTTTAAAAAGAATGAAAATAAGGAACGACTATGCAGAATAACAACATTTATCTTACTTGGAAAGTTGGCGTTGCTGCCCTGGTTAAAGAGCAGCAGGTAGTGGGAGTTACGGTTGGTCTGAACACTACTTAACCCGGTCTGCCTTGCTTTCAGATGACAAAGAGACCCCTCAGACAGAGCTGGGATGATTATTGCTATGACTCTGAGCCGGTCAGTACAAGTACCCGCGTCTTCTGTGTTGCTGGTGCAGGGCTGCTGCTCACTTGAATTTGTTAGGTGCACCAAGACCTGAGCAGAAAACAAAGTCAAATTAAGTTTAACCTATTAATTACCCTGCCCTGCAGTGGTGTCGCTTGTGTTATTAGCTCATGACAATACAGATGTTTTTTCCCTTGCTCTTTTATGGTTCCTTCCATCTGGAAAGCTTTGTCAACAGTTGGATATGGTCATTTGGTTTTAGCAAACGAAGGGGTTTTTTGTTCCTTCTTATATGTTCTCTTATGTTCCTTTTGTTTCTTTTTTGTTCCTTCCGTAATACATGATGATTTATGGAAATTGTGATACGGCAGCAATGTGAAAATTGGAATTCCTTTCCGATAAAACGGCAAATCGGTCTCTCAAAGCCCTAAGAGATGCATCCTAAGAGGTGCATCAGTTCATGATGGTTGTAGCAGTGTATCTGCTCTCCAGCTTCCAGGGAAGAAAAAAGACAAACCCAAAAACATCCCCCCCAACCATCTGTGAGAAAATCAAATCCTGATATTATTCAGAATGCAAAAAACGTTCCTTCTCTTAAAATAGTTCTGCTGACATGATCATCCTTTCCAAATGGATCGACCCAAAAAAGGGAACGGTGAAGCTTCTCCCCTTTTCCTGGCTCCTCTTGTGCAGCCGAGTCAGAGGTGGTGGCTTCGGCTGGCGACGCGCTGTGGGTGTCCGTGTGTGCTGTGACGTTCTCTGTTGGCTTTGTCTTGCACGGGGAAGCATGTTTCAGATCAGCTGCATGTTGTTCCTGTTACTTTTGCCATGTGCTTAAAGGTTGCTGAGCACTAGCTGATGCATCTCAGAAGAGTAAGAGGTAATCTGTGAAGGAGCTGGGTTTCGAGTGTCTTAACAGCAAGATTTGGCTGCAAAATCCTTAGGTGGGGAGGAGGGAAAGGCAGTCTAACCCCCCAAGGCTTAAAAATATTGAATATTGTATTGGCGTCCTTAATACAGCAGGATCCTTAGAGGTCCTACACGAGCAGGGAGTGAAGAGCAGATGCTTTTCTACATACTGTAATAGACTTTCCTCAGTTGCAAAGACTCTAGTTGCTTAAGGAATGGGTTAGGACAATTTACTGGAGGAATTAAAATGAAAACAAACCCTAAATTTGATACCTTCTCCTGGAGGGGCCGATAATGCCCGGCAAGCTTGGGGTTACTGTGTTATATGGAATGGGTTAGGACAATTTACTGGAGGAATTAAAATGAAAACAAACCCTAAATTTGATACCTTCTCCTGGTCCTGGTCTCCTGGCCCCTCCTGAGGGGCCAATAATGCCTGGCCAGCTTGGGGTTACCTTGTTATATGTCCTTACTTTGCACGGCACGACTCTGTGCCGTTACAGTTTGGCTGTTTTATTTCGCTCGGGATCATTTTCTGTGATATTTGTGGTAAATCACACCTTTGCTTCAGTTGATGAGTCACTCTTAGGCATACCCTGGACCTCTCCCCATGACTATGGACTCAACCCACCGCAGACATCTGGTTTAAAAAGAAACCCTGTTTATTATATCCTCTTTAAACTTCCCATGGAAATCCATGGATTGCTTCTATGTGATGATAGTAAGCGGGGGACTCGCTTTTCCTGGGAAACTAAATGCTCTGGCAGAATATTAACGACGCGTTTGGTCTGTGGGCATGGACTTCGTAATGCTTGTCTGCCCTAATATCAAGGAAGCTCCTTTTTTTTTTATAATTATCATGCATTTATCACCCATTAGGAAACAGTACAGAGCTGAAACACTACGGAGAGCATCCACTTTTAAGTAGATGATTTGCAAAAAGCCTTTCCATGCGGATTAATGAGTTTTGCAATTGTTATGTAAATCGTTAATTAAATTGCCTTTGGCATAGATTGTGCTATTTCTGAGTTGTCTACGGTATTCTGCTGTTGACTCGTGACTTAAATTTGGATGAATGATGCCACAGAATGAAATTGTCCCCTGGGATGTGACGTACCACTAAAAGCGACACTTGGTATCTTTTAAAAAAAGTTTAAAAAAAAAGATTTATTTTCAGAATTTCTGGGTATATTATTGTCCTGCAGACTCCAGGTCCCACCGTAGTGGGTGTGAAAACTTCTCCAGGTTCTCCTCAGCGTATGTGTAGTGGCTGAAGAAGCCGGCTGGCCAAGGCTTGAGTTTAGGGGGGACAACTTCTTATCCTGATATTTTATGGTGTAAATAATTGCATTGTTGATGCCTGCTGATCTTACTGATATATAGCATAGAACTCTTTGTTGCATTCCTTGGGATAATATATACAGACAAATGCCTTCTACATCTCTTGAAAAGGGTAATTTTAAGTCATCTATTCAGAAAAGGTGAAAGTGTCACTTTTCTAATGAGTATGTCCTAAGAACACGCAGGGGTGTCGTTTTCTCGTTAAATTTAAAACCCTGCGTTCGTTGATGCTGCATGTTTTAAAATGGTCTTACTGTGCAACGTCTCTAAATTCACTTTGTCTGTGCAGTATTAAGTTGTTGTCCCTGGGGTCCATTGGTAAAAAACCTTCTATTTTCTTGTCCAGTTGAACTTCTCTAGCTTTTAGTCGAGGGGATAGGGCAGTTGTGTGTGAGTAGTCTCCTGTGTTGAAATAACAATCTTAAATCAGAATTTTCCCCTACAATCAGTAGCTATCGCTGTAACGATGCTAGGGAGTGGGATGGATAACCTATCACTGATAGAGTTGTGAGGCTTTAAATGCGGATAGGTGCTGTAAGACATGAAGCTGATGCTATAAAAATAACTTCATTCTATATATTCTGTAAATATGATTTATTCAAGGTACTATAAGTGAGTACGAGTGTCTTTTCAAGTCACAGTCATCATCCCGTGACTACTTGGTAACTGTTTAGTGATGTCTGCTGTAGTATTCACGTAACCCTGTTTTGTGCAGACCTTCAGAATTATTTGTGCACAAGTTTGTGCGCGCTTGCTCACGTGGTAAATGTGATTTACAGAGAAATGACCAAAAAGAAACTATGTGGATACAGCCGCTTAATTAATTGTCGCTGCAGCTGTAATTTTTCATTCGCGTACCTGGATTCACTTGTAGAAAGTGATTCAAAGAAATCTGAACTTAAGATCCTTGTTTCAAAAGTCTCTAAGTGTTAGTAAAATATTCTGAGGTTTAAGATAACACTGTATCGTGTGATGCACAATAAACTAATTTTGATTCAGAGATTGGGACTTTTTATAGGCAACAACGGGGAAAAAATATTGAATATGGGCTATGGAGCGAGAGAGAATAATCGATAATCCATGGGGGGCCCACGGTGAGCCAGAGCAGAAGGAACTTGGCATTAATAGTTTACACACTCATTTAAGGAGCATTTATGTTCCCTAAATATTGGTGCAGGACAATATTAGTTGGGTCCAGAATGTCATCAGATTTCCCTGAAAGTATCGATGACTGCTGTCAGGTTGGGGATCATCTGAAAAACTAAACTGTTCAGACACATTAGCCTCCAAGAAATATAAAATGTAGTGAATTTCAAATTCTCTCGATGCTTGCTTTTTTAGAAAACTTCTTGCTAGTTAGAATAAAGTTTGTGAAAAATACATTTAAAGCATTCCCTTTCCTATGCAGGATTTAATTCACTGATATTTGACATGAAATTATGTGAATTCTATTTTAAAACTGAATTCTTCCTCTTTAGTTATAGGAACTCCTAATGGACCGGGACGTAATGTGGAATAAATTGTCTGTAAACGTGTAACATATTTTGTCTTGCTGTTAATTCACATCCTTTTTGTATGCTAATTGTCCTAAATTAATGAGCTCTCGCCATACTGTTAGAACGGGGCGACTCACCTCTTGCGTTGGAGGTTAAGCCTAGGAAATAAGGATGCATCTGCAGGAAAAACTAGCCAAAACTGTTATTTTGGAGAAGGTGTACTATCGTAGTCCTCTCTGAGGTCCAGGCTATTCAAACCAAGGCATTTGTGGTGGAGATGTATTGTCCTTTGAAAGACCATCTCACCACACTGGATAAAAATGCAGTACAGAGAACAATGTTTGTGTATACAATAAATAGTTATTGTATACAGTACAAGCTCTGCTTAGCTTTTCCATAAGGTCCTTATAGAAGCAGATTCTCCTAAACAGCTTGATTTAAAAAAATATTAAAAAAATAAAACTTTAAAAAAAATTTTAAAAAATCAAACTTTTAATTGTGTGTACTCTTTCTAATATTTAAGAATAAAAATTCTGCCTTGCCACTGGAGCTAATCCTGGTCTTTTATTGTATTGCATATGTGTTTCTTGCTATATCTGCTACGGTGCTGTGAATCTCTCTGTCCCTGGGCTGGGTGTCAGGGGTAATTAGCCACAGTTATACCCCATGCTGTCAGTGTGGCCTCCTGGATGTCTCGTTTTCCAGTGCCAGATCAGAAACGTTCTAGCTGCTGATAAAAGGCACGGAGATCACCGAATGGTATTTATGAAGTGTTGACTTGGCCATCTGGACCTGTTCTGATCTTAATTTATTTCAATGCTTAATCTTTGTTTGAACCCACAGGACTGCTTTTCTGTGGAAGGGGAGGACTTGAAGCATGACTTTGAGCGGTTACAGCTAGCCATGGAGATGGTGGGGTTTCTTCCCAAGACTCGCAGACAGTGAGTTTATTTTCCATATTGATAGCTTGAAGATTATATTAGTTAATATAACCTCCGTAATCGGTGAGATAATTCACCTGCCTTGAGCTAACATAACTGTTGTGCTCTACATAATATGTCAGGCTGGGGAGAAGGAGTAATTTGTGAGACACTGGAAGAAGTGTCCCAGAGAAGTTGTGGATGCCCCATCGTTGGAAGTGTTCAAGGTCAGGTTCTTTAGGACTTTGAGCAACCTGATACTGTGGAAGATGTCCCTGCCTATGGCAGAGGCTTGGACTAGATGATCTTTGAAGGTCCCTTCCAACCCAACCAACCCAAAATTTAAAAGTACAAACAAAACGTGCCAATCATTACTGTAGTTAACGATTCTCTTTATGCAAATGGAGCATTGGCACAAATTTGGCACTTGCAAGTATTTTTCAATCATTCATGAATAGTCATCCCTTACTCTGCATGTTATGAATCCAGACCCTGATTTAATCAGAAATTCTGATTATTAGTCATCATGCTCAATCTTTTGCATGTAAGTGTCGGTTCGGTAGACTCATTTCCAACTGGCCTTCGTTTACTAATTCAGTGGAAGTGCTGGTTGAAAAACTGGACTTCTTAGTTGGATTGCAATACCCCTTTCCATTGACTGCGAGGAATTACGTCGTCCTCAACCAAAACCACAAAATAATTCCTCTTGTGTTGACTGTTGGCTTGAAAGTCTCAAGTAGGTTTGAATGCGTTTGACAAACGTGTTACTTAAGGTTAGTAACAGGTGTAGAAAAACGAGTATTTAAAAAATGACCTCAAAGTGGGTGTGCTTTTGACGGTGTAAGTACTGCTGAAAAACACATCAGTAGCTGGAACACAATGAGAAATCTTGTGCTTTCTCGAGTCAAAAGGTTCAAACAATAACTTAGTGAACGTGGTTCATTCTCTCTGAAATCCTGGAGGTTTATGTGGGAACAGAGAATTACTGTTTTGAACTAATGGCACTTGAAGCCCTATGCATCACCTTGGGTAAATTACATTTAAGATGCTAACATATAACTTTTTTTTTTTTTTTTTTTTTGCAACAGGGTGGATTACCTCCTGTTCTTTTAGGCAACATTTTTCTTACTTTTTAACATGTATCTGAGCCACCAGTTAGAAACCCTTAACTGTGAGACATTGTCTGGCCTTCTGCTCCGACAAGAATTTTTCACCCAGCCAAGAATCTTTTTCATAAGCTCATCCTTTATCCCCAACTTGTAACAAATCAATTATGAATTGAGACTGCTTTTTCTCTACCTGTTCTACATGTATGGATAAACCCAAGTATATGTACTTCTAGTGTAAATATGTTATATGGCAGCGTGCTTCCTTATCTTTCAAGAATCGGGTTTCAGCGACAGGGTTTTTCTGAAGCCTATTTAGTGTGCAGTAAGGGAATTTAATGGACGGAGTAAAGCAATCAGTAAGTGTCGGGACTGAGCAGGGTCGCATGTCACAGTAAATTCATGCTTTTGATTTACTGTGCAGTAACTTTTCTTGGCGTGCAAGTTCTTGCATTACTCCTAGTGAATTTTGCTTGTCAAAAAATATAGTGAATTCTTTGCTATATGAGCAAATTTATCTGCTTGGCATTGTACAACTGTAACACGAGTAAGTAACCACCTTCAACTGACTATAAAAAGGAAGGACATTTGAGGTATTACTATACTTTTATAAGTGATTGTTTATAGCAAAACATGGGGTTTCACCTTTGTGGAAACAGTTACAGAAGACAAGTGTTTATAATTGCATCCCTGTAATTCATGATAAGGAATCGGTATCCTTATTTTAGAGATAAGGAAGGACGGCTTGGAGAGGTGAACGTGTGTTGTCCAGACGAGCTGGTGGCATGGCTAGGAATCAAATTTGATTTTATTCATTTTTAGCTCCCCGGAGAGTGTAGAAATAGGGACAAACAGAGTTTCTTGCTGAAGTCAGCCAGGACTTGACAGTCTTAAGAGCTACTTTTCTAGAAGGAGGGTTTTGTTGGGTTTTTTTGAGGAGTGAGGATATCACTTAAAAATGATAAAATAAAATAAAAAAAGGGCTGGATAAATTTACTTGAAGTGTAACATCTTTTCTCTGTCTCAATGTGTTTATATATTATAAAAGCATTTATACTTTTTTTGGTATAGGCTTTCTACCCAGGACTAGATCTGACAAGGTGATAAATGCATGTGCTAGGGGACGGAGAAGGATCATCTGCATGACTGAGTCTGGTCTCCTCCTTAATTTAGGCAATTGCATGATAAATACTTAATCTGAATATCTAGATTACTCAAGGATTTATTTTTTTCTTATAATATGGGGTGCCATTTTATAACCATGGGTTTGGTGCGTTAAATAATTTTCAAGAAAGCCGTACCAATGCAAGTTGGTACTTGTGAATGGTAGTAGAATTCACTTGGACTAAGTGAAACTATTTTTTACATGAGGCAAATTGGATGCTTTGTTTGAGCATCATTTTTGAGGAAACATTTGGAGATTTTGGACATAAGCTGCTTTGGATTGAAAATTAGAGGAATGAGTCAAATGCAAAGACGGTACTTGGATGTTTGGGGATGTGGTTTGCTTTTTCATTAGCTTTTAAGAAAAAACAACACAGCGGAAATGACTTCTCTCTGTTTTCTTTAGAATTTTCTCTCTCTTGTCGGCGATACTACACCTGGGTAACATCCGTTACAAAAAGAAGACTTACCGGGATGACTCCATTGATATTTGTAACCCTGAAATACTGCCTATCGTGTCAGACCTGCTGGAGGTAAGCCTTCACTTTCCATCCTGTAACGTTTACGCCTAATGAGCCACCTCTGTTGTATAATAGAATTTATTTCCAGTTTCACTGAAGGGAAGCTTCTCTTGTGCTACCATTAATATGGGCTGTTCGTGTTTGCCAGTGAGAAGTTATAAAAGATTTTTTAATGAGGTTTTAAATGGTAGGGTTTTTTCCCATGATTTTCAGCTTCAGGTTTAATTGACTGAAAATACGGTTTCTGTGATTAAAATTTGAAAGATTGCAAGCCAGTTCTAGATAGAATGAAAACCTGCCATTCAGCGCAGCGGTTTCTTTAATTGCCAACCGTCAGCTCCCTTACCCAAATTCCCTGATGCTCCTGAAATCTGTTCCAATATTTGTATGGGAAACTAGAGCAATTGTAAGACCATCAGCCCACTCTTCTGGTTCAGGTGGTGGCTGTAGGAGATGCTGAGCTCGCTCACCGTGTTTTGCTGTCTGTTGTTACCCTGCTAGCATCTACAAAGGTTGTATTAGAGATGCATCTCATCCCTTTAGTACCCATGGACCTGTTATCCATGCATTTATCTAGTTCTTTTGTGAACCTCTGGATGCTCTCTGCTGTTTAAGACCCTTTACTGAATGCACTTGGTCCACTCTGAGTCACTGCTGTGCCAGTATCATTTGGGAAGGGTTTGTGGGTCTCAGCCTGGATGGCCCAGGGCCATATCCAATTCTGTAAATCAGTGAAAAGCACTAAGTTCGTTCTTACGAGAGCTGCCCTGTTAGCCTGAGCAGCTAGGAGAAAAGTCTTCACTTCAGTGAGCCAGCTTGCCCTGCACTTGTTTTCTTCATTCAAGAGCAAAGGTCAAAATTAAAACCTCGTGACGTGGATATAGGTGACCAGAAGCTCTCCTTGCCGTCTCACTTTTCTTGAAACGCTCTAAACCACTTGTAACGTCAAAGGATGCCAAAATGTTATGCTTTTAGTTAAAACAGCTACTATCTCTATCCCTTCGTACTCGCTGGATGGTGTGGAACGTTGATTTTTTGCTAATTTTAAGATAACTTGTCATTCTGTGTACACATGCTGCTCTTCCCGTTCCTTCACTTAAATAATGGTTGTGCTATCTCGCTACCTAAAGAACTCGGGAAGTGGTCTCTCAGATTTTCATAGCACTTCATGAATGCGTTGAATTTGGGGGGGGGAAGCTTCTGTAAAATATGGGTATAAGCAGCTGGATGCTCTTTGCATCTTGGCCTTGGCGATTGCAGAAATAAACAGAAGGAAAATATGAGTTTGGAGGGGAATGTTGTTGATTTTACCCTCTTAAAAATGGCCGTAGTGAGAGCGCCAAATCATTTAAGAAGTAATTGTTTTTTAAAAAAGCTTTGAATAAGAGAGTGACTTAGAGATCTGAAAATGTTCCAGGCTTTGGGTCTTTGCCCTGGCTTTCTTCTGCAAACACGCTCTTCTGCAACATCTGCATGCTGTAAGGTATCGGGTTATTTTTTGCATGTGTACATGTGAAATGATGCGTCGGTTGAGCCTTACAGATCCAATGGTGGCTTAGTGCCACGGTCTGGTACAGCACAGAGCATGGATGCCATGCTTATTTGCAGATAGTGTCAACAATATGTAAAAAAAAAAAGTTTTTATATATGCATATGTATATTTAACTTCACCATTTTGAAGAAGCACTAGAACCTGGTGTAGCTGAGCAAAGTGATAGATCGCTGTTCATCTTGGTAATTTTTTGCAAGCT
>NW_010539990.1:13501-14813 GCF_000687285.1 Phaethon lepturus | reverse complement strand
TGGAGGACCTCTGCAGTCCGGGCATGCCGAGGCTCTGCTCTGCCTCCTCACCTGCCTCTTGGCTTCCCCGTCCTCCTCCCCAGTTCATGCTTTGGGAAGGAAAACAAGCACCCCTCCTGGGAGGGGGCCAGGGGAACACTCCCTGTTTCATTTCAGGGAAGACCGAGGCCAAAATGTTATTTTTATAAATATCTGCCAAGCCTAATAACAACGGAAATATTAAAAACCTTTTTTTCCTGGTAGAAAGTGGCAATCGAAACTCTCATAGCACTTGAAACCCAAACAATCGGAGCACTGCACACACCGTACGCTGAAATGCAAACCCTCCTTAAATAAGTTCGGAGCAAAAAGTGGAGGCTGAACCAGCTTCTCTGTCCAAACACAGACAGGAAAACAAGCACGGATAAAAGAAAAATTAGGACAGAGAAAAAGGAGCGGCAAAACCGCTCTGTGTCGGTTCAGAGGCAGGTGGGTGGCTGGAGCGCTGCTGTGCTGGGCTTTAGCCAACACCCTTTGCGCGGCAGATGGGAACACCGTCACCCAGATGGACACACGGCTCCGCCGGACCATCACGGAGCAGGAGGTTGTGTCACCGTGACAGCAGCACTCGGGCACTGCATCCAGGGCAGTCGGAGGATGCCGGCAAACTCCAAGAGACCCGTGCCACTTGCTGTCCGCTCATCCATGTGTGCAAGACCTTGACTGGCTCCAAAACACTGTGTTTCTCCTCATCCCGGTACGCTTTGCTTGGGAGCAGTCTCCAACACGACCCCCGTTCCCAAAACATGCCTGAGTGAGGTCCCAGATGCTGCTGCGGGATGACACCAGCCTGCAACCCGGGATGCTGGGTGGCCTCAGCTCACCCCACAGATGATGTTGTGTGTGGGGCTGCCACAGGCTCAGAACCATCAGGGCACGGTCAGGCTGCAGGTCACCTTGTTTCACTCCAAAAACACCGAACACAGAATTTCTGTGATTTGCAGGAACACAAAAATGTGCTGGATGCTCATAGGGCTTTATTTAATTTTACATGACAAGAATCCCCTCCCAGGCTCATACCCTGCCCATCAGCTTTCAGCCACGAGCAAGCCAACAGGACCAAGCTTCAAAACCTCAAAGACCCAGGGCTACCACACCAACACCACAGACAAGTGCAGAATCATGGCCAACACCGTAAGGGTGAGGAGAGGCAAGGCTGTCCCAGGAAAAATGGTAATGGAAAAGGACAATATGAAATCCTGCTTTCTGAGTGCCTGGTCATTAAAAAAAATCAACTTCCAAAACAAGTGCATGAGTCGGGTCCTCCTTCAAG
>NW_010539990.1:5332-13470 GCF_000687285.1 Phaethon lepturus | reverse complement strand
AAGAGCGTGACATCAGCACCGATCAGCTTTACCCCACTTTCAGGACAGTTCATGCACTGTACTAAATACCCAACACCCGTTAAGCACCCACCACTACCGGCCATGGACAAACGTACGCTTCTTCATAGGCAGCAGGGTCAGCTTCTCCTAGTTGACAATTTCTCAAATGAACTGATATCATCAGCAAAGGTATGACCAGGGGCAAAGCTCGGACCCCTAGGGTGAAGTGGCAATCCTCCAGCACAGACCTCTACCAGTCCTTAAAAACACCAGTGGGGCACAGGGTCCCCTCCTCCCTCAGGAGTTCCTCCAAAACGACAAACACTGTCACTCTTCCAGTGCCCTCGTGACATCAAAACTGGCACTGCCATGAAAACTAATGCTTTTCTCAGTTTCTTGGCTCAGTTTTATTTCCCGGTGGAGCTGGAACTGCAGGGCATGCTCCGCTCTGTGCAGGCTGCAGCGGCTCCCGTGCAAAACCCAGAGCTACCAGGCTGTGTAGACACTGAGTACCAGGCAGGTAAGCAAGAATACCACCCATGCTCTGCAAAGAAATGGTACCTTACTACCTCTCTGCCCGAAGGGGCACTGATTTCAAGCCATTTGCTCATTCCAGCTAACCCTTAACGTCCTTGGGCCAGGCAAGACTGAATTCCTGACTATCTATCGCTTTGCCCAAAATGCCCACTAGCCAGGTCGTTAGGAAAAGGGAACGTAAATGTTACGCTTTCACAGCAAGTATTCATACCATTAAAATGGGTAGTTTTACTGCTCAGTTATGCAATTAATACCAGCTAAAATTATGGGCTGTTGGTTTAAAATGAGACAGAAAGAGAGTATTATACAGCCAGTGTGAAATCCTCCGAACACCACATCCATCTTAATTGCTCTCCACAGGAGCAAATGCAGGATCTGGCTGGCTAATGCCCATCCTAACACTTTGCCAAGAAAAACACAAAGCAACCAGATACGTTACAGCGCTATGGGATTAGAAAAGATGATAAATTCCCAAATCACATAACTTGAAACATCATAATTAATGCTTCTTCCATGCAGACACATTCACTCCCAAGACGTTAGGGAGCTAATGGTCAACAGTCTGCAGCAAATGACTTCTGGAGCAGTAGCAGGGACCTCCGAGTAGCACGCTCCTGAGCAGGGGAACCCACAGTTCTCCGACAGCATTCTTAGTACTAGCACAGATGTGGCTATGCTCACTTGCGTTTGCAAATTCCTTCTCCTAGAGCAGTAGCACAGCAAACCGGAGAAGGTACGCTGAGAAACAACAGCTTCCAGTCTTTCACCCCGCAGGCTGTAAGCTGTGCCTGCAGTTGAAGAGCATCTACATGCAAAAGAAGAGCCTGTATTCCCTAAAACGACAAAGAAATATCAGAAGACACAAAGGATCAGACACAAAAGGTCACACTGGACAAAAAAAATAACCATCTGTGAAAGGGAACAACAATACAATACTGTTCTTTAATGTATTTCTTGCACCTCCCTTTGTGCTTCTGTGTGTAACAGGGCTGTGAAAACACCTCTCTCATAGTGCTTCATTAAAACATTCTTAGCAAGTGCTCTGAGTTTCCAGGTATAAGGTAATCCTTATTTTTGATACCAGAAAAGAAGCAATCAGATAACATCTGGCAACAGAGCACAAGGGACACTGCTTCAGATCACTACTCAGTTTAACTGGACAGCAGGAACGGGGTACGGCGCGACCCAGCAGCCAGCAGCCCTGGGAAGCCACAGCCCCGCGCCCCGGTCTGGCTCTTCGGGCCCCTGCTGCCGGTGGTGATTAATCAGCTTGTGCAACAGAGTTCACCACCACCCGGGGAAACACACGCCTTTGTCCAAAAGCATTTGTCAGAAGAAAAACAGAACCACCCAAAATTGAACATCACTCAACTACTTAAGAAAGAGAAAGGGTAAGCAAGCAGCAGACGACAGAGATGGACATCTTAATCAACAGCAGTCCGAGATGCCCAAGAACTAATGAATGAAGAAGCCAGCGGAGGGATTTATGCAGTGTTTTCTGCAGTTTGACAATATTGATACCAGCAAGACACAGTTTCCCAACAAGCAGGGGCTGAGCTGACAGTGGGAGTTATGCTACGCCGATACCTTCCATGGAAAGGGAAAACATCCTAAAAAGCATGGGGGTTTTCTTAGCTTTATGGTAAAAAGCGCCCAATACAAACCGACTGTGACACTTACTGCTACTTACAAACCACTCCAGAAGTATAGACGTAAGTACTTGTGATCCTAAAGACAACTGCTGCACTAGAAAAAATACTTTTACAAGAAATAAAATAAACAATGAAATTGCATGTGAATCTCTAAACCTGACACTGTGTTCCCTTCCCCACCACAGACCACCAGCAGCCAGCACGACTGCTGGCACACGTCGACTGCGACTACAGGATCCCCAAAGGGCAAGAGGCTGAGGACCTCCAGAATGTGCTAGAAAACCACAAAGAGCAAAGAAAGCCCCAGCCTGTGCTGTTACACCAGGTGCGCGGGAAGACGCTTACTCTACAGTCACACAGGACCAGCGACGAGGTCATTCAAGTGTTTGAGGGATACGGCAGCTCCCGGCGCAGCCTCTGCCCAGGTACCTGCTGCAGCTCCCGGCGCTGCCAGCCCTGCCGCCAAGGACGTGACTTCGCAAGTGTGAGAAAAACCCGGTGGAGCTTTCACAGCCTATTAGCCAAGACAGCCTGTGGCTTGCAAACGAAGCGGGGCGAGCTGCACGGCGGCCGGCTGGGACGGCAGCCCGGAGTCCAGCTGGACCTGAGCTCCTCGCAGATACACCCATGCAAACCTCACGCCAGTGAAATCCAGGCGTAGCCCTGCGGGGATTTCAGCGTTCCTGCACTTCCCATCTTCTCTGACAAACACTGTCTCTGCAGAAAGCCAAGCATGAGGGCAGAGGGCTATTTTAATAAAACATGTTTTACCAATTAGGGCCTCGTGATATCCATCAAAACATCCAACACAACACAGCGAAGCCATTAATAAAGCTCGACACACGTATCGGGGTTTTACAGATACCATCTCTAGCCACGGGTCCTTTCTTCTCCTGGCTGCAACACTGTCATCAGAACCCCTTGAAGTCTGCCTAAGTGGGTTTAATTAATTACAGTCTCTTGTTATCCAAGTCATGCTGTTTCCCTGTTTAGGTATGTTTAAAACTTCATGTTTAAAACTTCATTAATCTATTTCATCCCAGGATTTTCTTTTGTTGCAGATTTCCACACATAAGCTCTACTATAGCCATTTTCTGCTCCAAAAGGTATAAAAACCTCTGGGTCCTCAGAGCTGCCCAGGGAGGGAGATGGCTGGCTTCCGTACCAAACATATACACGGGCGCTTGGCAAAGGCTGCTAAAGGAAGAATATTAGGGAATTATGAATAATGTAGAGATACTAGCATTGATCGAGGCCTGTTATGATTTCATTAGCATAAAATGGGAACCACGGCGCCCATTAGTAAATCAAAAACTCCTTCCCACCCTGTGCTATTCAATGGAGCCTAACAAGCTCACGGAGTTTGACTCCATGCTGGCAGCCACGGCTGTTTCTGCCCGGTACAAGGAACGACCGCAGTGATTCTGCATGTAAATGTGTCAGAGCACAGGATGCTCCTTGCTTCCACGTCTCGGGTACGTCTGGGACCATTTCTAAATGCTTTGATGGTACCTCAGTAGAAGTTACCAAAATAGCAAATGTCCTTGGGGTTGCAGCAGATAAGTGAGGTCAGGACACAACAGGACTCTTGACTTCTTCTAAAGTCGGAAGACACACCTAATGGCATTACCCAGCAGATTTTAAAACAGATTTATACAGTCTTTTATGTCACCTGATTTCAACGCAGTCTTATGGGAGATATATTTATCAGCATTTAGCTTGCTTTTGTTCCTACTGAAGTCTGACAGCCTTACTGAACTTTTAGCCTCAATGTACAGACGGGACAGCCACCCATCCCACCTCAAAGCCAAAGCATTTTAAAGACGCGAATCCATTTCAGCATGTTCCTTCTCTGATCTCTCGATTCGAGCCACACCGGTCAAGCTCTTACAGCACCTACTTATCAGGTGAATCTCTGTCCAAAAAACATGCCAGATACTGATCACACAGTTGTGACAAAACAGCCCAGCGGTGAGACAGCAAAGCGGACACCGTGCCGGCGACGACGAACGGCACAAGCGGTGACTGCAGCACAAGCAGCACTGGCGTTCAGGGGGTGGCACGGGCAGACGGCAGCGCAGCTCCCGACACCGAGGAACGGCAGCAGCAATAGGGTGCAAACACACCCTCAAAACAGAGCGGTAGAACAAGCTCCATAATCCTCACCCATGACATTTCAATCTGCACGCAGCCATTCTTTGCATTTTTAGGGTTCTCTGATGTCCCGAGTTTTGCAGCTAGGTTCAGTGATCCTCGGCCTCCGGAAGAAGGGCAACGCAAGGAGGATGCCCGGAGGGGTCCCAAGGCGGAGCTCAGCGCGGGGAGGGACCGCATCCCAGGGACCCATCCTGTACACCAAAACTGACCTGGAGGGGAGCTCTGGCTGTGCCTTCGGTTATTTTAATGCATTACTAATAAAAAGACAAGCAATTTTCTCAGGATCCAGTAAACAGTCTTCTTTTGCCAGTTATGCAAATTTCATGTGTATTTATCTTAACAAACTTGGCCAGCCTTACCAACTAAAAAAAAGCAGCACAGCGTCTTGATCGTATCTCCCTCATCTCAGCTGTGCCATAAGAGGGGATCGGGAGCCAAAACCGCACAGAGGCCTCAGCATGCCCAGGAAGCACTCCCCTGACTGCCCCCCACCCCTGCAAAGCAAAAACAAGGCACCTATCGCACCCCAAACTTCCAGCCGCCATACCGCACCCCGACACCCTTCTCGCCTTCAGTCTGCACTTCAAAGCTTCCGCTCGCTTTTCCCCGAAGCCCTCCAGCGCAGCTCGTCTTTCACAGAAGCGATCACTACGTCGCTCAGCGAGCTCCCGCGTTACGGAGCCACTGCCAAGCTCACCCAGGAGAAGGGATGTGCACAGCACCGCGTGCCCGTAGACCCTTCCTTCTCCGTCCCATACCTATGGGGTTGGCACATCTACAAACACAGAGGGGGAACGGGCATTCCTCACACCACAAACCCAGTTCAGTCCCAAAATCCAGTGGTACCATGTTTGTTCTTAGGGGTTAAGCGTAGGACTGCACAGCTTCTTTAACGGGAGCTGCAAGCAGGAGTTCACATCCCTGAAAACATGTTACTGCAGCGGTCAAGCCCACGAGCTCCTGGCAGCCAGCGAAAAGCCGGCATTAGGCAGTGCTGAGACAAAGGTAGAGGGTATTTGTAACAACCCTAGGTCAGGAAAGAGGACTGCCACCCAACACCTCGGGGATATTTAAGTGTGAGTTCTGTGAACAACAATAAGACTGTTTTCTGCCCCAGATGATCCACAGGAGAAGACACATCCAACGCTCCCGCAGGCACAGCCCCCATGAGGCTCCTCCTGCCCATCGCGGGGCAGGGAACTGACCTTCAGATGAAACGCCAGTTGGGGGGGCGATGCGACACAGCGTTTAGGGGAGGTGGAGACCAACCGTGAAGCCCGTCATCTCCAACACCCTCCATGCACGTACCTGCATGCGCTGCTCTGCCCCATGGCAAATAATTCACACCTTTGAAGGGCTCTGACACTATCTGTGTGTTAAGTCATGACTTCATTACTCATGCAGAACGTGGCTCTTATTTGGAAATGTATTATATCGATTTCCTGGCACACGACATCTGTTGAAATGGGCGTTGGTATTAGTTTCCTGTTATGAGTTGTTTTAAGCCAAAGTACAAAGTCTCATAGTTATGCTGGAGTTGATGTTGCTAATAAGTACATGTCACAACTTAAAAATAGTGGGTTTATTTTTATTAAAAAAAAAAAAGAATCAATGGAGTAATTTTATTACATTTCTTAGAGTCAAGAGTTATCTGGCAAACCATATGTGCCAAAAACTCCCATGAAAGTCAGCAGGACGTCTTCGCCATCCTGGTCATTTTCCCAACCAGCACTTCAGATGAACATGATTCCCTACCCTTCCATATAACAACTCATTCTGCTGTAACTCACTTTATAAACCCGCATTCACATATACACTGGACAAGTTGACTTGTAAGATATTCCAGATGAACCCTGTTGGAGATCAACCCAGCCACTGCCAGAGTCACACCTGCAGACGACGGGACCTGGGCACTGGGGCTCCCCATCTCTTCCTGCTCAGGGGAACTCTGCAAAACTCACTTGAACGTGATCCAGGGACGGGACTAGGACTAGGACCAGGACCAGAACGTCCTCACAGTCGTGCTGACCAGATCTGTACTTAAGAACCTAAAAGACACACCATTGGGAAAGGACTATGCTTATTAAGATGATCACATATAGGATTTAGGAACCTACCTCTAGATCCCAGCAGCTTTTCTTAATTGCTGATGAAGTAGTGGCCAAATTGTTCATAGGAGTGATAGGACTGACAGAACAACCCGTGGACATACAGCAATAGCAGAAGATCCATCTGACAAGATGTATCCAGAGACCTGGCATCCACTGCTTTGAGGGCGGGTGCTTGGATAACTGCTCCCATCCTCTCTTTCCCACTAAAGTTCCTCTTAGCCCTGAAGCTCTGGGGACCAGGTTAGGAGAGCCCAGAGGAGTCCAGCACTACCACATGTGTCAAATGAAGACTTTAAACATCTTGCTCCAGGTCATATTTCTAATACTATTTCTCATTTTGGTGGCTTAATCTCAAAGTTATTCCCTGCCCCCCCAAAAAAAAGTATTTAAAAGAAACAACAGCCAAAAACCCTAAAATTCAAATCATTAGCAAATTTTCTCATCTCTTGAGAAAGCACCAAAGCGTAAAACTCCACGTAGGCAACTGCGATGATGTAGGTTACCAATTAAAACATTAGCAGGGAAAAACAAAACAGAACAAAACAAAAACACACAAACCAAAAACCTTCTTAAGATTCTTCTTTAATTAGATTTGTTTACAATAGCAGTAGTATCGTTCTGGAGATATTCTGGGAAGCCTCCTGCCAAAAGTGATTTACCTTCCTCAGTGGTAAAGGTCAGGCAGGGTGCAGATTTAGCACTTTCATGGACATCTGCTGATGCATCCGGAAAACAAAGGAGGAGGCAGGAAAGGCTGGAGTCAGCCAAACCCTCCAAAATATGTTATTGTACAAACAATTATTTTTTTTGTGTATCCCAAGAACAATAAAGTAAACTTGGCTGGGCGTGTTTCAGTTCGTATTAAAACTGGCAGCTCACTCTCCAAATTCTGCTTTTTATTATTGCGAAATCAGGATGGGACTGAACGGTGATGTCAAGCTTTAACACGCTCGGTGAGCGCAGGCGAGCAGACAGTGTGGGTGTAAGGGAGAGGTGCAGCAAGGGCAGACGCTCGTTTCGCTCACCCCGAGAGCCCGAACTCAACAGCAGTCATTCCCGAGCTAGGAAAAATCATCCCCATCACTGCTTGTGTATGAAGAATACAAATTAATTACAGCAAAACAAGGGAGTACGTCCAAAGAAAGGATAATTGTCACTTGAAATTGCTCACATCTGTTGAATGCCTTTCATTCTTGGATCAAAGTTCTTTATAAACCTGAATCAACTAAGCTTCACAAAGCCTGTGAATCACGCACCATTTTGTTAATATTTCTTCGAGCAGAGCTTTCCGCCAAACAGAGTTTGAGAGGACACATACTAATATTCCTTTGAAGATTATTTAGTTATTCAGCATCACTGAAGGTTCAGTAGGATGTTTCAAAAAGTCTTAAATTTATGCTGAAAACTAGGAAAACACGGGATATACTTGCAATACATCCTCACGCCCTGCCACCACCCAAGGAAGATATATTTCTCTCCGTTTCCTTCCCACAGTTAGACCTTCTCCCTAACTCTACTTGCCTAATCATCACACAAGTTTTGTAGCCTTCCAAGTTTAACAATCCTTAAGGCTCTGAAAAGAGTTTAAAAGCTAACGCATGAGGACGGCTCCGAGTCACTTCTGGATGCTACGAGCTGCCAGCGGGGCATCGCGGCACCGCCGGCTCCAGTGCGCAGAGCA
>NW_010539990.1:3762-5277 GCF_000687285.1 Phaethon lepturus | reverse complement strand
CCCAGCCGCAGTCCCGACTGCAAGAACCGCACCGATAAACCTGACCACAGCATCCCGCACCTCCACCAATGCATGAGACAACGAAAACTGTAGGGACCGGGGTGGCGGGAAACACACAGACACACAGACACACAGACACACAGACACACAGACACACAGACACACAGACACACAGACACACAGACACACAGACACACAGACACACAGACACACAGACACACAGACACACAGACACAACCCAACAAAAAAAAAACCAAAACTGAGCACTGTAAATATACACTCGCTGTATTCTTGTGTGGTCTTCGAAGAAATAGAGTCTTCTTTGAAGGCAATGGGACTAGCACGTGTTGGCTGGCTGTGGCACGCCTGCAGTTTACCTCAGGTACTAACTATACAGCACCATACATCCAACTCTGGAATACACCCGGGTTCTAAGAGCAATGCCTGCCATGCACGCAAACGTGCTCAGGAGAAAAGCATTCCCCACCAGCCAGAAAAAAGCAAACCTGCTATTCTGGAGGACTCCAAATCCAGCACCAGCTTTCACTCACAGGATGCATTTCCTCGTTCTCATCGCAACTAAGCCCGATCACTTTGTTTCTACCTTGTTCAAGAGAAGTGCAAGAAGAGTATTTCAGTTTTCATGCAGCTAGCTACTTCCTATAGGCCGTTAGCTACTTCCTATATGCCGTGTGTGAGGAGTACATGGAGTACATGTGCTGTGTCCCAGCTGCTCCGTTAGATAAATCCTGCAAACTTTCCGACCTCCTTGGCAGCCCAAGCAGCAACCCCGTTTGATCCAGGCATTTGGGTCAAAGAGAAGACAGAGGGGGGTTTTGTGTCCGACTACAGGGCTTTTATTTTGTCCTATTTTTCAGTAAAATATCAGAAAAATGCTGACAAGCCCATTTTAAAGTGTGAACAAAATATTTTGCTGGCTTACCATATACTAACACAAAAATTGAGTACGTACTCGCACAACAGACATACCCGCATCCCTCCTGGCTTCAGAGCCTTTGCTCAGTGAAAATCTAGACAAAGAGACTGTTTTGAAATTACACAACTTTCAATGAAAGCAGAATCTGGCCCAAAATAATTTCAGCCAGCTGCTGGTACCGTGTGTACACATTTGCAATGCTAAAGTAAACAATTACTTTTTGGACAGAAATCAGAGTAACAACTTAAAGTTAGGCTTTTGACATTCTTTTCTTTAGCTCTTCATGCAGCAAAAACACAAATCTGCAGTTAAAAAATTACTGTGGAAATGAAAATTGAGCGCAACAAGAAAAAAAGTAATAAAAGCTGTTTTAAGTAAACCTGTTCTTGCAATATTAAGAATACTGTATAAGAATACCGGGCTCTGCCCACCACACGCTTGTGCCCATGAACTCCCTTCAGCGGCAAGGTGCTGTATTTTTCTAGGAGCACCTGAAGACGTCCAGCTAGGCGGTGATACCCTTTATAAACGCAACCCTAAAACCCTATTGCCGTCTCCCGCTATTCAAAGGCGGCGAG
>NW_010539990.1:0-3584 GCF_000687285.1 Phaethon lepturus | reverse complement strand
GGCCACCCTGCCGACACTTCTGCCTGCTGCAGCAGGAGCAGGCCCGATGCCAAGCTGTTCGGCCGTGCCTCTCCCAGCACTGAGCACCGCAAAACCTCGCGACACGAGACCGAGCTCTGGGCGAGATGCTGTTTACTTTTCCGTGCTACCTCGGCTCCACCGCATCTTGCTCCAGGTGCCGCCCTGCCAGTGACCGTCACAACTCCCGGCGCTCACAAGGGCCTTTTTCATCTCGGGAGCTCAACCCCCCCGCCTGCTGAAGAAGGGGCACAACCCCGCGAGCAGGACGGGCGATGCTCGTGCTCCCAGGGAGCTCAAGGCTGAAAAACCTCCAAAGCGCCTTGGTTGGAGCTGAGCAGCTTTACTCATCCCTACATGTCATTTGTGCTCTGCAAGAACCAAACTGCCAGAACCACGACCGATGCAAAGTGATGCAAATTCATCAGGAATTAATTTGGCTTTTTATTATGGCTGCTGTTTGCTGCCTGAGCTCATAGTTTCCCCAGCTAAGACAAAAATATTGTTCCTGACCCAATTAAACTGCCACCTCAGATGGCAAAAGGTGAGGAGAGGGTAGGGAGCAACTGGAGCAACCTTAGGCTCTCGTACAAATTAATTTTAAACACAGTCCTCCTTCCAAACTGGCGAGCCGCTTACAAGATAAACAAACACAATATGCAAAAAGACTATTTAGCCGGCTTATTGCTTTTAGGTGTTTCAGTGGCTCATCAGAACAGATTTACATAAAAAATTATAATCTCTTGGGTTTGATGCTGTGTTCCCTGCTCTCCATGTACTTCCTTTTGATGTCACTGGGAATTTTCCCTGCGCAGGACTGCAAGTCAGGCTCATCGCCGAGCGGGACACCTCTTCCTGCCAGACGCCGTCCAGCTCACCCAGACGCAGGAACTGCTCGGTGAAGTTATGACTGGTCTTATGCAAGATGGGAAGTGGCCTTTAAATTATAACCGAGCCTGGAAATTTGTAAAAAGTCTGAGTAGAGAACTGAAACCCTGGCCGTTGAGAAGAAAACAGCAAAAATCTCACTTAGCTTAAATTAAGCTAAGATTTCATTGCCTGGATCTAACCTTCTATCTTCTTACTTTCCTTATCAAATACAAAAAAAATCTCCTGACAGTTTGTTTAGTGACTGTTTTTAATAACAGCTGTTCTTGTGATAAATTCTCCTTTATTAGCTATGGAAAATTCCCAGTACTTCAATACTCCAGGCATCACTTAACTCTTGGACACGTCAGTCCTGCCTTCAAAACACACACTACCTTCAGAAATCCTCCTCCAATTTAAAACCTGAAAACGAGTGTTCAGCCAGCGGTTGTGCACAAAGTAAAAGCAAGTAACGGCTGCAGAGGGGGAAGCTGGACGCTGCCGTGCGCTCCAATTCACACAAGCCCGTCCTCCACCCACGAGAGCTTTGGGTCATGAGTTCAGCCTAAGAACCCTTTCTGTAACTGCAGCGACCACGCAGGAGAGGACTGCGTGCCGATATCTAGCCCAGAAGAAGAAAACAGTAAGCGCTACATGCTAAAAAGCACTTTTTAAAAAGCAGAGCGCTGCACACGGAGCCCCTCGGGTCACGGCACAACGGAGGAAGGCAAGATCCGGCACGCAGAAGCTGGTGCCCCGCTGGAGACCTGGGGATGCTGCAGGGACAGCACAAGCTGCGACGGCCGGAGTGGGGGGTAACGAGGCTGCGGTGGCCACCTGCTTTGTTCAGAGGGTGCCTGGAAAGGTGGTGGCTACCGGTGCGGCACCATGGACTGGAGGGACTAGGCTAAATCACAGCGAAGGAGACAGAGCAAGAGCAGGATCTGCCTTTACGCCCCGCAGCCGGTCAGACTGGTTTGGCCCACACTAACGTGTCTGGCGTGAAACCATCCCCGAGCAGCTCTCCTCCAGCAGCAGCACCCGTGGCCGCAGCCCTGCGCGGGGGGGAGCTGGCGGCAGACGCGCTTCCACCAAAGACACCGGATCTGGCGCTCCCAGCGAACAGCCTCCTATGCAGGAGAGCAAGCGGCTCCTTAATATTTGAAGGCAGCAAGTCACTCTCTCCTTTCTCACAAAAGGCAAGAGCAGGCTGTAGCTAAGGGATTTTCGGCCTTTCCCACCGATATTCTGAGACATACTACTCCAGCTGCAGGTACTCTAAGCAGAAATTAAGTATTTACCCATAACAGCACACCCAGGGTGGCACGAGCCTCGGCCATGGCGCTGGGCAGCTCCTGACTGCAGCGAGGCTTCCACTTGCCTTCAGAAAGGCCAGATCCTGCGCGCTGGATCTACTCCTAAAGCACGCTGCAGCTGTGCATCTAGCCACCCTTCCAACAGCATTGCTGAGGATAACCAAACAGCATCTGTCCCGCTGTCCCTCAGGTCCCCCGTGTCCCTCATCTCCTAACCCAGACCCATGAAAATACTTCCTGTTGATTTGTTTTACATATTGTTTAAAATGTTACTGCGGTGACAGTTAAAAATTGCAATATAATAACGCAAAAAAAAAAATTTGCAATGCCTTCCTCAGTGGGAAACATGATTACTGTCTGCGCCTGTGAACCCAACATATCTAACAAGCCTATCCGGGACGAGGTACAAGGAAAAGGAGTCCATCGTTTCAGGACTACCCCATCACTTTCACTTCCATCTTTCTAAAAGTCCCTACATGCAGGTTCAACTATTCTCCCAGCTAAACACCTGGAATGGGTCTGGGGGTGGTTTTGCAGAAGCCCATCAGAAGTTTGACCAGGTTTCCTTCCCCGAAGAAGGCAGACTTCCTGCGGTCTCCTGCTCCTGCCCTCTCCGCTCTCCCACGGCAAGCCCAGTCCCACCGGCACACACCGTGCTCCACCGGCCGCTCGGCCACAGCAGTTCAGGGAGCCGACCTCCGAGGAGGGCTGGCATCTCTCACCCCGCTTGGGCTAACTCAGGTCCTCCGCTTCCCCCCCGGCTCCTCGTCCAGGCTGATGAGAAGAGTACTGCACTGCTCAACCCGCTCAAGCGACTCTGCAAGTCAGTTTAAGATCTGCCCTGCAGAAAAAGCTGGTCTCTAAATATGAAGGGAAATCTTGTCATACTGGTGTTTTTTTCAACCCAACTCCATTTTGAGGGTTCAGGTCCCCTCCACCCCTTTGTGCTGGGCTCCTGCTGGTTGTGCACCTGCATCAAATAAAAGGTTGAGTTTAAGAAAGGCAAACAAAAAAATGGATGAAAAAGGCTTTCCTTCCTTTTCTGGCTTCTGACACTCTGCAGTAACTTGCTATGAACTTCCAATTTGTTGGAGAATTTCCTCTTGTCCTTGCCCCCTCCACTCTTTGGAGGACTTGCCGAGATCACCATCAAGCTCGTTCCATCACTCACCCAGAGAAGCGGGTTGTGCCGGAGGGGCGCAAACCAGCGCCTTCACTGGGACCTTCAGCAGCAGCGATCTGTGGTGCCGTGTCCCTCAGAAGAGCAACGCTCTCTGGCTAACATACTGCCTCGGGGGGATACGTCTCCTCCGGGCAGTAAAACAGAAATTACAAAAAACAATAATAATTTCTCCAGTGAGGTTTTTGGTGCATCATGCAGTA
>NW_010539989.1:65435-76785 GCF_000687285.1 Phaethon lepturus | reverse complement strand
GGCCCGGATCCTGCACCGTCATGCAGTTGCGCTGGTTTCATAAAGGAGGCACTACGTTTTCAGGCTCGTTCCCTGCTCCCGTCCGGTGTGTGTGCTCTCCAGTGGTGCCTTTAGCATTCTTTTTTTTTTTTTCTAATTGGCATTGTGTTGTTATTTTTACACACCGTGCCCCCCCCCCCCTTTGAACAACACCTTCCGTCTGAATTCAGTGATGTGAAATTATTTTGGGCAAATGTGCGGTGGGATTTTGTTCCCTAAGGAAGGGCAGCCACAGTATGCCACTCGTAGCGATGGTGTTTGACTTGGAGGTCAAAAACACCGGCTACCTAAATATGTTTTAGAATGCCTGGCTGTGAAGATGCCAGTTCTGTTACAACCGTTTTAATCAACAGTGACGTAAATATTCACCAACAGAAGATATTTTGCTTGGAAACGTGATAATCGATTTAGGAAATGTACCTTTCTCCTAAATAACAGCCACTGAAATCGGGAGGAGCAAAGGTGTTCTAGTGGAAGTTTGTCACAGTGACTATGAGATTACATTTCAAGATTAGAAGGTCACTGCATAAAGCCTTGCTTTCTTAAATGTAAACCTCTATTTTGTAAAATACTAGCCAAAACTTACTTACTATTGGAGCAACTGGTTTTGGTTTTGTTTCAGAAAAATCTCCAAAGTGATGTTTATATACTGTGTGACAAATGCTTAAAAGGAGGTGCTTTAAAATATACCTCATATTTGTTTGTATGCATGGAAATAATAACATCCTGTGGGTTATATTCTGCAGCAGATTGTTTGATAGCCTTTAGCAATCTGCTTTTTCTCAGTATCCTTTTCAAGTCCTTTAGAATATTGACTGTGTTTAATATTTTAATTTTTGTGGGCTTGATTCTCTACCGTGCTGGGCACACTGTGAAATGCTGAACATTTTTATGCAGTTTAAGGCATCCTGAACTTCTCGGGATTGCATCCCCTCTGTCAGTTGGGATATAGGAGTCCAAAATACATGCGGCAGTCCCTTTGATGGTTGTTGAAATCTTTCGCTGGTGGCCACCCCGTTGGAGAGGTGAAGAAAGAGTCTCTGCATGTATCAACATAGTGACGCTGAGAATACAGCGTTATCTCAGAAATCTATTTGAGATCTATTAGGCCGCACACAGCTGAGTCCAGGTGATATTATGAACTTGCCAGTTTATGAGAGTTTACAGAACATTTATGCAAAAACAAACCAAAAAAGTTTAGCCTTTGGAGTTTTTTTTGAATACTTGATTTTTCTTGAGAAACATGTGAAATTTACAAGATTGCAGAGATCAGATTATTGCTAACTTGTATTAAAAAGTTGAGATCACGGGTATGTATTCATTTAGTGTGGAAAACCAACATTCATCATCTTAATGTATGGGTGTTTGTGCTTCCTTGAGAGAGATGATTTCAAGCAGTGAGGAAAATCTTTAATAACATGTAGTTAACTTAATTTTAACATGCGCAGAACAGTGTCGGATGCCATTCTTTAGTGAGTGATCATGTTAGATTTAGGAGGTATGTGAAGAATGTGCAGTGGAAAATTGCACATCTTGATTTTGAATTATGTGAAGGTTTGCTTATTCTGTGTACAGCTATACTAGATGAACACTTTTTGATGAGCAAAATAACAATTTCAGACATAGTAATAAAAGTATGGAATTAAACTCTTTAGGATTAAATCAGGTTTGGTATTTTGAGTGTCTGCTTTCATGTTGCTGTTTTTCTCCCTTCCCTTTCCCTTATGACTAATTTCGTCTTCCTTGATGACCTTATGGACACTCTGTGTAAATGAAAGCAGTACTAGACAGGGCTGTTGGACTTCAGGAGGGAGGAAGATATTCCCTTTATAAAGAAAAATTACTTAATCTCTGCATCATGAAGGAACGAAGCCATGACAGCCTTGATAAGGGGCAGGTACCCGCTCAGCGGGACCAGGTGTGATGCAGGCTCACCTACTTGCAATACCTCAGCTAGAATGCTGTAGTCTTACAAATCACTTCCTTGTGTATTTAGTTTTCTGTAACCGTGGATGTTATTTGTCATCAGAGGTAGCCTTGCCGAGGCTCGGCAGTAGTGATATGTGAATGAAGAAACTTTACATTTATGAGAACGTTCAGAAGGAGTCAGTCCCCTTGGCTGAAGGCAGCCACTTCCCTAGCTGAGGGTGCAGCTGGACAAGTGCGGCGTTTGCTGCTTCTTGTTTTCATCTCGTGTGCCACCCCAGCGATTGGGCTGGTGCACCTCCCTGTGACTATAAAGTGATCAAAATTAAAAAGAAAACCTGGGGTTTTAAAATGTAGTTTAGGTCTTTAATTTGGTACACCCTGCAGCCCCTGTTTAGTGTTGTATGAATGTGGTGAAGGTTTGGTATTGGGATGGGAAGGAGCAAGAAGGGCTGCTTGAGGTGGCATGGATACTGGCAGTTATCTGGCCAAGTTCTGTCACTACTCATGAATTTTGTGTGCACCCCTCATCCCTTGCTGCATAAAAGCATGTGATTCTGGCTGCTGTGGCTGCCTTTGGGCTGAAACAGAGTGGGAGTGTGCCCGTGAGCCGTTGGTGCCTGAGTTTTAGATAAATTAACAGTTTGGGGTGGTGATTAGTAAATTACCCTGTAGAAATTCTAAAGAGTTTATTTGTATGTTAAATAAATTTAGTGGAAAAAATAAAGAATAGTTTTTTGGTACTGTAAGTAGGGTATGTAGGTTGCTTTATCATGCAAAGAATTACGGCTCTTTAGTTGCTAGTGAGTTCCTCTATAAAGTGTAATTGAATCAAAGTCCCGATACTTTATATATGCTTCCTCTGTAACGTCTTCTCACAAATGTGTCTGAACTTCAAAGCACTTGGCTTAATACAAATCTACAGTTACATATTTCATAAAATTCTTTCAGGGAAAATCTCATTTGCACCTTAATAACTGTAAGTTTCCTTTGTTTATAGTTTGAATCTGCTTTTTTTCTTTTTTTTAGGTTCAGCCTGTGCCCATAGTTACTTATGTACGTGTGTTTCGCACTATGGAAGTTTCTTTTCCAAAGTAGGCAGCACTAGCTTATCAAAACAGTGTCACAGTCCGTGAACACGTGGTGACTGGTAGTTCAGGTTGCACACTTGTGTTCTCCTTGTGTCAGCTCTGCAGCCTCTCAGGCAATGCCATCTTTTAAGTTTTTCCCTAGTTAGGGCAACTTAAAGTTACGATTTGAATTCCAGGTGAAATTGCAAGATGTTTACAAAAAATAATTTAAAAAAAATGTACGTGTGTGTGTATATATGAGAAAAGTTTAAAATTGCACTGTCCTGCACTTTCCATGCAATTGAAAGTTTGTGTTGCTTGCTGTTCATTCCTGTTTTGCTCACTACTGACAGAATTTACTAGATTTCTGATCCACTGGGTTAACCCTACATACTGGTGTCAAGTAGATAAATTTTTTGTCTGTCTGTCTTCTGAATTCTTAACTTCTCATATTTTGTCCTCATTAGTATTCTCAATTCCTGGCAGTTTAATATCATTTGCATACATAACACAGTGTTCATTCCTCTTTTTGCCTGCTTCCATGCCTTTCTTCTGAACGCCTGTATTCTTCTTTTTTCCTGAGCTCTGTTGCTGTCTTCTATATTACTTCTAGCCAAGTGGTGGTAAAGTGAGGCTGTATGTTTGAGAGGAGAATATGCAGACTAAATTCATCATATGACTGTGGGTATCTGTTCCTGCACCTTCTCCTCTCCAGCCTTGATATTTTTCCATGAAATAGGTGATACTCAAGTGAAGGGAGATAAAAATGCTGATGCATCAGACAAGCAAAATTAAGTTAATTCCGAGGTTGTACCTAGAGTGAAGAACCAGGCCTGGCCTCTTGTTCCCAGTAATGATAATGTTTAGTACCTCTGGAAACAGCATGCTTGGCCTTGGGAAAAGATGAGCATTGCATTGTTCTCAGATAGCCGCTTCACCCCAACTGAGAAAGCGGCATTGGTGACTTTGAAGAGTGCCAACTATGCACAGAGTTAAAATACAGAGTTTCTTCTGTGCATTCTTCATGAACTGGGTGCTCAATAGGTCGTTAGATTTAGTAGACTTTCTGTGAAGGAAAATGGAAATAGTGGAATAGTGGAAAAGGTGGGTAAAATTCATAGGGAAGAGTAGATAGCACACTGTTCAGGATGAACTCTGTATATCAGACTTCTTACTGCACTCCAGTTATTCCATGCTATTGACTGAATTCAGAAGTAAAATCTGCTTCCTGTCATAGGTAGCTATACTAAGTAAAGTAGCAAGTTGTATGTGTAAAAGTAATATAAGCCCAAACTTTAAAAAAGCAGGTGGAGATGGTTGGTTGAGACTCAGACTGAATCTATTTCATTGTTGCAGGATAATTTATCGCAGGAAAATCTAAACAGTGCATCCAGCCTGTAGCAGTTAAACCAGTTTAGCCAGTACATCTTGCATGACATCATTGGATATTTGGGGTAAGGGTGAAAATGAACTGGTTTGGAGCTTGTGAAGCATCCAATTTTTCTTAAATGATAATAAATTTAAAGTAGGGCATTGTTTGCTTTAGTTTGTGCGTTGAGGTGTCTCAGTTGCTTTAGCTTTGTAGCTTATGCCTGTAGAACGTTGATTGTGAAGGAGTAAAATTGGGTGGCTTGCAATACAAGACATTAGTAATCCATAGCAAGTGTGCTTTTCCCTTAATATATATAAAATTGCTATGTGCTAGTTTGACATTACCAGCAACAAGGTTAACAGTTACTATGAAGCGTCTTGGCAGGTAGAATGGGGGCTGGAGACAGGCGATCTTATTTGTCTAGTTTTTAAATATGCAGTGTTGTCTTCTGAAACTTTTTTTATTGGTCACTTAAGATAGTGTATTTTGCACGGATGGTTTTAGTGTTTTAATTTGATACACTAGCAAAAAGAGTAAAAGTACACCTAATCAGTGGCAACGACTGTAGCATAATGTATCTGTGCATATTGTTGCAGGCTTAGAGTTAACACATTTTAATATTTCTGCTGAACTATTTTTTTTTCAGCTTGACTTACTGATTGTAGTAAAACAAGCTCCGTAGGTTTAGAAACATTGAATGGAGTTTGAATGACTTGCCAGCAAAAGGAGGAATGGTCAGTTTTTATTTCCAAATGGTCAGTTTGGAAATAAAGTTTTATTCTGCCTTGTATTTGCCTAGTTACCCTAGAAGGCTGAGGCTTTGTGAACTAGAAATAATTAGGGTTGTGGAAATTAGTAGACGGATTTTGAAAATACTGAAACTGTATTCAGTATTTGTAGTTTAGGGAAGACAGTGTTAGTCTTTTACTATAGTGCCTAGGAATCTTGGGGATTCTCTTCAGAATATAAACCACATTTGAAGACTGTTTTATATTGGACTTAATATGCATCTAGAATAACACAGCCTGATTGTTCATCATGACAGCGTGTGCATATTTGTTAAGCAAAATCTCTTAAAAATATTGAGATTAAAACTAATGGTAAATTTTGATAAAACCAAAATTCTGTGATGTAATCAGTATAGTATGTCTCAGTTCATGTTTCTAATTGCTGTTTGGCAGCTGTTTTTAAACATTACCAAAATAAATCATTCCTGACCCATTTAATAGTGAAGATTTGAAACAAAATCATCATGCTTTGTAGCATCAGACATCTTAGGAGAACAGGACATTCAGTGTCTGCAAACCTGGAGTTCTCCCTGCCTGCAGCTGTAAAGCGAGCTCCGGAGGGCTGCCCCTCAGAGAAGATGTGCCAGGAGCATCTTATTTAAATTGGAGGAGAGAAAACACTAGTACCTCAGCTGATTCTTGCATATATGCTGGTACGTGGAGATAGACAGTCTTCCAGGTGTCCTGAACATCTTGGCGTGGTCCGCATCAAAACCAGCACCTTGACTTCGCTCCAAAGCGTATAGCAAGCCAGAGAAAGACAATATGGGGAGTGAGATGAAATGTCTTATGAAAAGGAAGTTCAAAATGGATTATTTTTTTTTTTTAGCACTACTGCAGTGTTTTGCAGCCTAGGAGAGGTGATGAGGTTTTTTGTTAATACAGTCACACCTCTTTGATATGAAACCTAGTAAAAGTGCTGGAAAACAGAACTTGGAGCTTTATTTTGTTTGTTAAGGGATTGAAGGCACTGCAGTAGAACTTGCTTTAAATGCAGAAGTGTCTGAAAATTCTCGAGGTCATTTTTCATCATTTCCCTTTTCCTAGTGTAAATAGGAAAGGATGTGTAGGAGTATCACTGGTGTTCACCATAGCTCTAAGCTTGATCATCTGGTGATTTCACAAGGTGCAATTGTAAGGATGTTCTTAAAAAACACAGCATCTTTTGTAAAGATCTAAGGAAAATTTTGTTTTAGAGCTCTAAACATGATGTTATACAACAATTGGATGAATTTCTCTTGATCTGTGTTTAAAAAAAGGAATGGTTGTGTGTTTCCACAACAGATATTTTCTTTCCCATATGTTTTGGTGAGCTATTTTCTAACATCACTGATATTGTTCGACAGGACTATGATGGAGATTTTGATAAAAGTATGATGGTGCAAATGTCTATTAAAACTTGGCGAAGGTTTTAAATTCCAAATCCATCTTAGTGGGTTAATATTCTTACTGTTAAATAGATCAGGGATTAGTGGTGTAATTTTGTTTCATAAAATGGCTAATTTGTGAATTAGAAATGCACAGACTTACATCTGTAGTAAATAAGTTAATAAATGAGTTTTTATATATATATATATATAAAAAAATAAACCCACATCTTTTAAGAGAAGGGAAATTGTGTTTTTAAGAAACAGACTTCCCAGTATAGGATCAGTGACTGGATAGGAAATTCTTGGTGTAAAACTTGCTTCTGAGCCATGAAACTAGTGGATAAATTGTGGACTACAGTTTCAAGTCCAGGCTACATGGTGGTCTGTCTGCACTCTTGAGCATCTCACGTGCAGTTACCCTGTGTCTGGGATCTGTATTTTCATGCACTGCTATTTTACCCAACAACTGTGATAGGCACCATTACTGATCTGGTCCTACGAGGCTGCCCCAGCTCCTGTATGACTAGAGGAGTGTCAGTGTTGAATTGCACTTATTTAGCTCTGTACAGTTTTTGGACAGTAACCTGTTGCTTTTTTTTGTCTGAGTAGTCTCTGATTACTGGAAAAGAATGGAGAGATTAAGAAGTGTTCAGGGGGAGTGATCAATTTCTTTCTTTTTCTTTTTCTCCTTCCACCCCATCTAAAAATACATTTTCGTTTAGGTAGTCAAGGCAGAGTTGGCAACCCTAGTACTGGGGCATGGTGGTTTCTGCATAATCTCTGTTTTTTTTTCAAGAAGAGCGATCGCTTCATTTGGAGGTAGGGAGGAACTTACATTCTCCCTTCCTGCTTGTAAAGCCAGGCAGCTCTCCTGATGCAGCTGTCCCGTTGCTGTTCAGCAGTTGTGAAATACGTCTCAGTTACATATCACCAGAATATTTCTGGTAACCACAATCAGGTAACAATTTTTAGAGACAAGTTTGCCTTTGCAGCATGTCTTAACTATTCCAATTACATAAATGGTTGGTTTGCTTCTGTTACAGGTGTTAGAGCTGACTAGACACTCAGATGCTGTTGCACAGGTTTACAGGCTTCAGGTCTAAGACATTTGAGATGTATTTTTTTTTTAAAGCAGAGGCTATGTGAACCCTCTTACTGTTCATTTAATCAAGCTGAGGATAGCGTCTTTTTAGATTTCCTTCTTCATTGGGAGTAGTGAGGAACTGACCTCTTCTAAAGAATTTTTTCACCTGGTTAAGTGTTAGTTGCTTAATAATATTGAGGGGTGAACCTAATTTCTGGGGAACAGTAAATAGTGTTAGAAGTTTGAACACAGAGATCACTCAAACATGTCTGTAAATTATATGAATTAGGCAGTGGGTCACAAGCCACATGCAAAACCCTCCTTGCCAGTAGCAATTACCGCAGTGGTGTTTCACAATTTTCTTCTGCTTTCCTTTCCTTCTTCTCATTCTTCCTGTGTGGTTTTTATCTCCTCTGTTTCAGTCTGACTGTTTCAGATACTTCTTGGACTTCAACCCAGCGCCAAAAAACAGTCCCCTTAAAAACTAGTGTAACGCTTTGCAATATTTCCATCATGCCACAAAGGTAGTAACCGTAAGCATAAGTTTTGGTTTTTTTCTTTCTTAAAATGTCCTTACAGTTGAGGAATTAAAAATAAGCAGCAGTAAAATCAAATCAAAATCTGCCAGACATCTAAGCTTACTAATTATTTTTTGAAGTAGATTACTCTAGAAGTTTAACCACAGCATTTGGTAATAATTGTTTGTTTCTTCAAATGTAGTGCTTCAGTTCAATATTGATTTTAAGGTATTTTCCTGTTCTCAGAAGATTTAAAAAAACAAAACAAAACAAAAACTGTTTCGTTCATCAGGCTCATGCTTTGGCTTACAACCTGTGCCCTGAAGTGTACTGTCTAAAGTACGAGAGGGTTGGTGTGGGAGGGATAGGGTCCGTGCTGGAAAGGATTCTTGGGGTTTCCCTCTGAAGGTGGTAAAGCTGTGCAGCGCCTTTGCTTTACCAGTGGAGGTCTGGGGAAACCCTCTCTTGATCTTGATAATAGCACAGATTAAGGGGGAAAAATAATTAGAAAGTTGCACAAAAATGGATCTCATTTCACCTGTGTCAGTTCCCTGTTCATGAGCAGCCCTGTTCAGCCATGACTTTGTCCCCTCTGTTTTGCTGGAGCTATGTAGTGAAACTGGCGGGTTCTCCAGAGCCTGCAGCTGAACAAAGAGCTGAGCTGGCTCTGGGGAAAGCAGGGTGTAGAGCTGTGAATGAGCCTGGGGACTGGGCACGTCGGCACTGCCCCTAAAGAAATGTGTGTGGAACCGCAGCATCTGTCTTCAGACTTTTAAACTTGGGATAAAAACACTTCAGCTTTATTGGTCAGTGACCTCTCTTGCTGGATTAAGAAAACATTCTAACTAATTCTTTAAGACCTTTCAGCAGCCTTCAATATAATGAACTGAGAGGTGTTAACATTAATGCAGTGAGAGACTGTGCCTCAAGTGGTTCTCTTCAGTATGTTTATCTGTTGGTTGTCTTACAAATTATGCATGCCCTAGAAGCGTCTGTATAAATCCATATTTCAAACTAATAATGAAGATGAATCAAAATTTAGATACTTTGTGGCACCTTTGAAGAACAAAACTGAAGTAAAATCCAAGGAAAGTACTTGGTTGCTTGAAGTATAGTATAGTCAAGGTCTGAACATGAGCCATGGGATCCTTCCTAATGCCTTACGTGTCTCATGTGTAAGCACATGCTTTTGCTAGTAAAGTTACACTAGTAGCACTGAATTCAACACAGAGCACATCTTCAAGATTTTATTCAAGAATATTATTATTGTTACCTAGCTTTTGCTTAAATTAGCATAGTGGAAGCCCACTCACAGTTACCAGGTGTGTGTGCTAGACCTCTCTGGAGTCAAGGGCATAAAACATCTCCCACATCCAAGGAGTGTCTCTTAACTGGTATGGTGTCAGGTGGCTGTGCTGTGCAGCAGTCCAGCTGAGAATAGTGCCTGTGTGACAGAGGAGTCTAACCCAAAATTGAGCACAAGCTGCAGGGAAGGTGCTGGATTTTGGTCTGGGCACCAGACTTCATTATATCAGATGACTTTTATATGCTATTGGGAGCCAGGAGAAGAGTTTGTGTCTAGTTCTCTCTAACACTGCTACAGAGAAATCTTCTAGAGCAGGTTTTTTTTTTACCTGTGTGTCTCCCTTTTGTCTCCTCCCTTGCACTGACACAACTGTGTGGGAGCACATAGTAAACAAGATAAATAAAGAGATCTGAATTTAAAATAATGTCCTTATTTTGGATTTATTTTTAACCTAGCTCAGTTCACTGGATTGCTTTACTGTTCGGCCTTACAGGCAAGTGGGTCAGTTTGACTGAGGAGGCAAGAGGCAGAGAAAACTCTTAAGCTGTTAATAACTTCTACAACTTTTTTCTCAAACTTTCCCAAGACCCTTTATTTGACACGTGGGCCTGTCTCCCCCAAGTAAATGCATTAGGGGACAGGGCTGTAGTAAAGTTCCAAGATGGGTATCGAATCCAAGCTTGCAGAGCTTTTAGTGCAGATGCATGATTATACCATTATAAAAATTGAATGTTGTTCAGATGCAAACCACTTCTGGGGATGAAATTGTTCCCATTGCAGGTCAGCTTCTAAATGTTTTCACTTCTGTAGCTTTTTTTTTTTTTTTTTGCACAAGGGTATTCCTTGTAGCTAAAAATAGTCTCTTGCACTTTCTGACTTGAAGATACATCTGAAGGATTTTAATCTTTCTCACCTATACGAAATGCAACTTTCTTACCTATACTAAGTGGGTTACTCTTTTCTGATTAAAAATCAGAATAGTATAATACCTGTTAAAATACCGAACAGTTATCTCAAATCATAATCTAAACGTATATGTGGGAGTTTTAACCTCCTGTACAGACTAGCTTCTGATATTTTCAGCACAGTGATAAAAATTTCCAGGTCGCTTTCAGACCTGGAGTTGGTGCTTACTGCAGCTGTTCTCAGCCAAGCTCTGTGGCCAGTGTAATGGTCCTAATTTAAACAGGAGCCACTGGTTTCTGGAGTGTGGTTGGATTGTACAAGTTTTTAGCAGGTCTGTTAAAAGAAATGTCAGAGTTAACCTGCTTCCTAATCTGAGAAGTTTACAGGAAAAGATACATGAAATTTTGGTCATTTTAAATTTAACTTACAGTATACCTATTGCTGTTAATATCGTGTTTACAGGTTAGACTTAAGAATATAAAACTGGCTTAGTACTGACTGGCTTAGTGCTAGACAGGGTTTAGTGTAGCTGGAGCAAAATATTGGCAGAGACTAACTGGGCTACTGTTAATTTTTGATCTCTCATTTTTAATATACCTTGAAATGCACTTTAACCACCTCAGATGAATGCTTTATTAAATCAAAGGATAGGAGTACAGTAAAAGTATTTGAAATTTTGGCAGGATACAACTTTGTAAATAGAAAGATGTTTGTGTTTTCTGAAGTAAGAAACTTCTCGAAGTGGAATTGTTGAGTAATTTATGGGTCATTTCTACCCTAAATATGGACAGTTGCATGCTATGAAAAGCTGGTTAAACTCTCGGTGTTATAAGCCTATTCTTGATGGTAGTGTTGCACTTCTGATTTCTACGTCATGCCCAGAAATTTGGGGAGGGGCTGTTAATTTGGTAACTTGGTTCTCCAGTGGGGATGCATTGCAATCCCATAGCCACGTGGTGTGCCACCATCCT